>NC_092859.1:3132834-3311723 GCF_032062135.1 Pyxicephalus adspersus
ATTCTGAGTTCAGATTCGGAATCGGCACACTCAATATCATGTAAATCACATGTGTTATTCCCAGTAGCAAAATCGTTGTTGTGCAGTGAATTTGGAACCATGTTTTATCTATTAAAAAAGCTTCTCTTTTTTCAAACTTTGTGCAAACAAATTATATGTGTTCTTTTATTTATTTACTTGGGTTTATATAGTGCCCACATATTAGGCAGCATTTTACAAAGTCCATATTCAAATTAATAACTGTCCTTCAGAGGAGTTCACGTTCTAAAGTCCCTTCCATAGTTATTAATACAGTCTAAACCTAATTGCAAAATTTTTGTTGGGGATGTGGGAAGAGACCAGAGTACCGGAGAAACCCACGCAAACATGGAACATGAGAAACCCCTGAGCCAACTAAGCTGCCAAGGATACATATTTATTTATTTATGTGCATTAACAATGTGCTTGATGCAGTTTTATTTTTTAAAGGCTTTTTGAATAGGATTTACAGAAATTATGCTTATGCTAGTAACAATTTAAATATAAAGAGATTCAAGGGGTATAGGGGCCCATACATTAAACTTCACACTACTTGGGAACAGTGTATGATACTGAAAGCACTAAAAAGTAGTAAAGATGTATACATTTTGGAAAATTGGAAGACAATGAGAGCCAATACATTCACCCAGTAAACAGATGGAGACAACCAAGGGAGATTGGGAAAAATATCAAGTGCATTCTACAGTTAAGGCCATCTATTTATAGGATGAATCTGCCTGGACAATTGAAGGTGCTGGAAAACAGTCATTGAATCCCACATGTACAGTATAGTTGGTGCTGGCAAGAACAAAGTTTATGGAACCACCTAAGTGTCCTCTTTCTGGTAGTTTTACGGGTCTCTAAGTAGTTTGCTGGACAAGTAAAAAACAAATGTAATGTAGTATTCTAATTTCCAATTCTAATAACCAATATTTACATACCATGACCGACATGAATCTGTGCCGCATTTACGGGTAAGATGAAGGAGATGTGTACTCCATAACTTTTTGCTCAAACTCCCATCTCAGCCCTGACAAATTGCTCACACTGAGCATGATTTATTAAAGCTCTCCGAGGCTGGAGAGGATACACTTTTATCATTGAAGCTGGGTGATCCAGCAAACCTGGAATGGACCTGGACCAGAATTGAAAACATTTTCTAACAAATAGCAAATGACTTTTAAGAAATCTATTCCAGGTTTGCTAGATCAACCAGCTTCATTGATGGAAATGTATCCTCTTCAGCCTTGGCGAGCTTTAATAAATCTTCAGGAGCAGCACAGCAACAAAGAAAATTTAGAAAGACTCCTTCCTTTAACTACTGCTATAGACAGCTGCTTCTGAGGCTTCCACCAGCTGTTAAAAAGCGAATGAAGAAGCTGGAAAAGCAGTCAGTTAGTGGATGAAGAAACAGATATTAAGTGTGCCCTTGGTTTGACCATTTATGTGCTGATGTTGTATGTGATGAGCTCTGCATGAACCTGTAATAGATATGTGCATGTGCTTAAGTATGCATGTGTGCTAATGTGACTGTATGTTGTATACTTTTATTCTATATTCTTTTTTGGGGGATTGGGGAGTCATAGTGTGTTGTCCTGTCTGGAACTAAAATGTCCTGGTCAACAGGGAAACAAAATTAAAAGAGAAAGAAAGATCTGGCCATTTCTTTATATCTGCAGAATATACCAATCTTATCTGTGTTTTTTTTCAGACCACACAATGAATGGAGTGAACAAGACACAAATCCCATATTTTTTCCTTCTTGGCCTTGACCATATTCAGAGTCTAACAGTTCTCATTTTCATTTTATTCCTGATAATTTACATCCTGACAATGTTCGGTAATATCCTTATTGTTGTATTGGTTTCCCTCAGCCATCGTCTCCAAACCCCCATGTATCTGTTTCTCAGGAATCTCTCTATGTGCGAAGTTCTTTTCACTACCAACATTGTGCCCAAAATGCTTCAAGTCATAAAGGAAGGTGGTACCAGTATATCGTTTTTTGGTTGTGCCGGTCAACTCTACTTGTTTGGGGCTACCGGAATTGCTGAATGTCTTCTACTCACGTCCATGTCATATGATCGCTATCTGGCTATTTGTAAGCCTTTGCATTATTTTTCCATAATGAATATCAAGCGGTATTTGTCCTTTGTTATCTTTTCTTGGCTGTGTGCAATCATTTTACCAGCCATCTCTATAGCACTTATCTGCATGCTGGATTTCTGTGGCTCCAATGTGGTTGACCATTTCTTTTGTGACCTTGCTCCTGTTCTTGAACTGTCTTGCTCAGATACTTCCATAGTGGAATTTGAAGTGTTTGCTCAAACAGTTCCTGTTTTTATTTTCACATTTATCTACATCGTTGGAACATATGTGTTCATCTTCCTTACCATCTTGAAGATACCATCCACAGTTGGTCGTCAGAAAGCTTTCTCTACATGCAGTTCCCATCTGACAGTTGTATGCATTTATTATGGGACCATGATTTCCCTATATGTCACCCCTAGTGGGAGGCAATCTGTAACAGTAAATAAGACTCTGTCCCTGCTCTATAGTGTGGTGACACCATTATTAAATCCAATCATTTATAGTCTCAGAAATCAAGAAATTCGAAAAGCTATTCAAACACTAATTTTGAACAAAACATAGGGCGAGACTTCAATTTAGTAATATAGACTTATATGGAATATATTCTTTTATTAATTATTTGTCTTGAAGCAGGAAGCCAATGAAGGTAATCCACTGTTAAGGTTTTACCCAATCTATTAAAAAAAGATTAAATAAACCACAATGCTAAAGACCCCTTTGTATATTACGTGTCTGGTCCCTTAAAATCTGTTCATTTGAGTGTTGTATCTTGCCTTTTAGAGCTTTGATGTGACCCCATCATTGGACCCTTGT
This sequence comes from Pyxicephalus adspersus, assembly GCF_032062135.1. NCBI lineage: Eukaryota > Metazoa > Chordata > Amphibia > Anura > Pyxicephalidae > Pyxicephalus > Pyxicephalus adspersus. The sequence continues at coordinate 3,135,754 of NC_092859.1, forward strand.
CTACATCCATTTGGGGTGATTTCTCTTTATGTCAAGAGACACAGTGGGAAATAAAGGGTTTTTTCTTCTCAGGCCATTATCAACAGAACCAGTTTCCCCATTACCCCTCACCTCCTCTTTTCTGAATGGCAGACAATGGTCACCCAGAGTAAAAGAAGGGTTGAATCTCCCCTGTGAATACAGTAAAATAAATCTAAAAAGGACGGCAGATTTCAAAAGAACTGAGGACATCAGAGTTTATGATTTAAAAAAATAACTATATTTTTATTGAATTTAATTTTTAATGTTAGCACTTGGTTGGGTCACAAACCAGTATTACCATAGTATATACATATACAGTATATACATTTGATCCATATGGGAGGCTAAAAATTTTGATCACAGACTATGAAGTACAAATATAATGGCATATATGTTAGGTCCTAAGAAATGAAATAAAAGAACAATCAAATCTACCACTAAGGTAACATACAGGACCTGTCAAGTCTCGAGGCTCAGTCGTTAATGTGAGAAATGGCTAGGGCAATAACTAGAAATGAGGAAGGAGACTGTTTTCACCAACTGGTATTTCTCTTGAAAAAGTCAAGAAAACCCAAAATGACCAAACATGAATAAAACGAGTCTCCCATCAACGATCACAACCTGTCAAAATGATGTTGAGTTCTCCTTCACAATTGCTATCATTCTTACCGAATTTACATGACTGTCCCCACCTGTGTTTACCTGAATTGGTCTGGGTCACCTTTGCAAGGAAAAAAAAGTAAAGAAGATAATTTGCAAACATAAAAAGCATATTAAATGTATGGAGACTGAGAAAGTGGTATTTTGGATCCCCGTAAGCTAGAAAGTACAGGAGGCGCTGTATTGGATGTTTTATCAGATCAAAATTGGTCGTCATCAAGTATAATCCAAGTAATACAGGAAGTTTAAGGTGCGTACACACTTCCAATTTTTATCGTTCAAAACGAACGACGAACGATCGATTGGGCATAAAATCGTTCATAAAAAAGTAACCAACGACGCCGACGAACGAGGAAAGTCGTTGGAAACGAACGACCGGACCGGCGGATCGGATTGGACGACGATCGTTGAACATCGTTGGTGTGTACGCTCGTTCGTTGATCGTCCATGGGCTGAGCATGCGTAATGAACGAACGTTCGTTCACTTTCCTGTCGTGCACATACTTCCTCTATCGCTCAAACGACCGTATCTATTGTGTGTACAATATCTACGAACGATCGTGTCGTTATCTCTATGTGCAGGATCGGTGCTATACGATCGTTCGTAGATATCGTGCAGGATCGTTCGTCGTTCGTTTTCCAACGATAATAATTGGAAGTGTGTACGTAGCTTTAGTCTTGATTTCTCCTGCTGTATGTATTTACTAATTTTGCTAGCCCCAAGATAAGTAATAATCAAGAGTTAAACAAAAAAATTGGAAGAGAGGGGCTTTTGAGGCAATTAGAACACGTGAATTTTACTTATATTTGATTAAACAGCAAAGTTATTCTTGTTTCAAGTATTGAAGGTCAAAAAGGCCCTGAACAGACAAATGAAACTCAAGTGACATAAGTTTAATGATGAAATAATAGAAAAGGACAAAAGGTCCCGATGTGTTTTGCCGTTAGTCTTTCTCGGATACTTTTTCTCTGATCAGAGACTTTCCTGTTAGGTTTTAGGAGATGATACTACAGCATATAGTAGCCCAATAGGAATCACCCAGTGGAGATGCAAATCAATTGTCAAAATAGATAAGAAGATAGGGATCTGGATTCACTTCTCCAGATGATCCCGGAAGCAGCAAAGAATAAGGGATGGGGGCAGCAGAGCTCCCTCTGGTTCATTATAGGGGAGTCCTACTTACATTGAGCCAAAAACAGCTTTGCTGACTCCAACCATTATTCATTTACTCTTTACTTGTGAAAAATTGCTGCTACTTGTCTCTTAACATGACTAGAAAACAAATATTAGGGGGAGCAGGTCTTTGAGATTGGGGTGGAGTTGGATCCTGAGGCCAGGTGTTTCAGAGATGAGGGCTGTGTGTAGCCTTTACCTGGGGGAAGCCAAGGAAGTCTTTCAAAAAATTAGATCAGGTGGACCACTAGCCCCGGAGGGAATCTGCCATAGAGAGACCGGAGGCTACACTTTATTTTGTGACAATATTGATATCGATTGTGATAATGTGCATTTGTTTGTGTAGGTGCACACACCTACACACTTGCAAAAACAGAGATAATACACTGGTGACATTTTAGAATAATAATTTATGTTTATTTATTTAATAGTTAGTTGATTTTCCTGTTTCAATAAATTTTATGAAAACCAATGACAAAATTTGATCATGGGGGACAAAAAAAGCCTTACTTATAAAACACTATAAATGTGACAGTATACATTTTCAAAATCCTTTGGAGTCTTCAAACAACAATAAGATTCATTAATAGTTATTCACTTGAACTGAGCTTTAGCAAAGTCTATGTCCAAGAATCTTGTGCTGCAATCTCTGTAAACTGCATTTTACTGTTTAAGTTTGAAAAAACAAAACAATGGAACCACAGTAACAGGAGCTCCAGCACAGTGGTCACCAACTGGTGGTCCGCAAGAAAATTTTGGAGGTCCACAGAAAAATTTGGAAATTATTTGCAATTTTTTATGTTTTATTAATAATAAAACAAAAATAATATTCCAATAGATTCTTATATTCTGAATGTCAATTTTCACCTTTATATTGCGCTAAATTTACGAACTGTACTAGAAGCTTCAGTATTGTTTCCACCATTACAACATTACACCATTAGTAACAGCTTCTCAAATACAGATACCCATCTGATCATTTTATTTTATTTATTTCTCAGATGCTCTTTTAGGTAAGTATGACCTTAACTGTGTATTGTTTTTAAATGTTATATTTAATGGCATCAAAAAGTTTGACTTTGATAATGATCATTTCTTGTTTGGTCTTATATTGGAATCAAATAAACCCATAATGAGTGAGAAAAAGCAAATTATTATTTTGCATTTCTTTAGTAATACCAAACATAATGCAACTAATGATAATAGTAACAATAGTAATACTTCACTTAACCATGAGCTGATCAATGAATCAGAGCCTCCACAGTCCTCATCAAGCACCATTACGAAGATCAATATTTTACAAATGTATTTATCTTTTTTTAAAAATTTATAATAATTGGTCCGCTGGATTTAAAAAGATGAATTTAGTGGTCCGTGAGGTCCGAAAGGTTGCCGACCGCTGCTCCAGGATAATGAAGTTGATTTACGATATTATGACAGGTTTATGATAGGCAGGCAGACATTTGCCTATCTTTGCAGGTGCAGGACTTTGTATGGTATACAAGAGCATGTGGAGAAGCCATTTTAGCCAAGATTCCATGGAACACTCAGGTTTCTTATTAAGGTGAGCTTTGGTTGACTAACCTCACCAGTTGTTTTTGTACTTGACTACTACCTTAGGTGGCATTCTTCCCAGTGACCCTGAATTGATAGCTGGGTTCCTTGAAACCTGAAATTAATGTACGTGTCTCAGAGGAAAAAAAGTTGAGAAAGCAAATTAATTGGCTGCACCGCACATTAGGAAAGACTTAGCTTCCAAAATGTCCAAGATGAATTAACACAATGAAAATGGTGGAACAATGAGCATTTCAGTTGAACATTCTCATCAAATAATCAAAGAACAACACACTGAAAGTTGTGGAATAATGAAAACCTCTGTTGGACATTCTCATCAAGGAGTCCAAGATCAACACATTAAAAACCTTGGATTAGTGAGAACTTCTGATAGACATGCTCATCTAATAGTCAATGATGGAGCAACACATTGAAAATTGTGGAATCTTGAGCACCTCTGTTCTATCGAAGGAGAACTTTTGTTGGGCATTTTCATGAACAATACAATAAAAATTGTGGAAAAATGAGCACTTTTGTTGGACATTTTCATCAAATAGTTCAAGAACAACACATTGAAAATTGTAGAATAATGAGAACTTCTATTGGGCATGCTCATCAAATAGTCCAAGATGGAACAACACATTGAAATGAGTGGAACAATGAGCACTTCTGTTGTATATGTTCATCGAAGAGTTCTAGATGGAACAACACATTGGAAATTGTGGAATGATGGGCATAAGGGTGTGCTCATTAGAAAAAGCAATAAAGTAGACTGCTTTCTTATCTTGACCAAAACAATGCATTCTCCCATGACTTCTACAGACTGTAGTAATAAAGGTCAGGTATGAGAATAGTTTGACCAAAATATCAGGCTCAGTGCTTGCTTTGTCTCTTTGTAAAAAAATTCAGTAAAGTATCCTTGATTTCTTTATTTCTTAGACTGTAGATGATAGGGTTGGTGAAAGGGGTGAGCAGAAGGAAAATAAGAGCCCTGAATTTATTTTCATGCATTGAACCTTCATGGGATGGTGACATATATACGGCAATCAGAGACCCATAGTAAGTGCAAACAACTATTAAATGAGAGCTACAGGTTGAAAAAGCCTTCTTCTTCCCACTCAGAGATGAAATGTTAAAGATCACAAAGAAGATACAAATATAAGACAAAGTAATACAGACGAAGGGGATAAAGATCACAAAAATGTTAAATGAAAAGTCCAGAAAAACCAATGTAGAGACTCCAGAAGAAGACAGAGCTAGTAAAGGAGCAAAATCACAAAAGAAATGGTCAATGATGTTGGAAGTACAGAATTGAAGCTGGCAGATTATAATAACTTCAGCTTTTATTAAAATAATACCTAATATCCAAGACCAAAGACTCAAACGTAAAGAAAACTGTACCTTCATTATAGAAGAATAACGAAGTGGTAGGCAAATAGCCAGATATCGGTCAAATGACATCATCATAAGAAGACAGCATTGGGCGTAGGTTGAGGAAAATACAAAGAAATATTGTGTTATGCACCCGTTTATGGTAATGGTGTGTCCTTCCATCCATACAATACACAACATGTTGGGCACTATGCTGGTGGAGGTAATGAGATCTGCCATGGCAAGGTTTGAGATGAATAAATACATTGGACGGTGAAGGATATAACTGGAGGACACCAGTGTAACAATTAACAGGTTCCCAATGACTGCACATATGTGTAATAGAAGAATTAAGATGAATATGCCAATTTTAATCTTGTGAGTGTTCTGAAAGCCAGTGAGGAGGAATTCTGTCACCACTGTCTGATTTTCACCGCACATGATAAGGTGATCATATTTGTTCTAGTCTGTAAGAGATTGAATTCATTTTGATCAGTATTATAATAAACTGTTACTTTAAATTTTAATATAACCTAGGAATATGCAGTAAATTTTAAGTGAATTAAGTTGGGGTTTGAAAAAAATGTTTGATAAAACAGTTGAAAAGTACATTGAAATACATATAAAGGAGCTGTAATAATTGCCAGGGATTTAAACAGTTTTGCAATGCAACAAGGGGCAGAAGACCTGATTTGTATCTGATGCAATTTAGAAACCCATAGGGCCATTTCAGACTTGCGGCTAACTGGAACATTCTACTGTAGGCTTAACCAAACTTCCAAATACTCCCATTTAACCTAATGAGAACACTTGGGAACCATTTTGTGCATGCATTGGTGTGGCTGCAGTTCCAGTGGTTGAGGTGGGTTTCCTAAAAGCAACAAGTCACCTTTCATTCTTCTTGGAGAACCTTACGTTATATTCGACCTCACTCACCTGCATGGGAAAGCAGTTGTCAAACTCTGTTGGTTGATAGAGAGTAGTTGAAGAGGGCATTCAGAAGTTTATAGACTGAGTAAAAGTTCTTAGGCTACTTTCTTCAAGATTCAAATATTTTTATTATTATATAAGCAGTATTGGATTCAAGATACACTCAGAAAAGAAAATAGTCCAAAAGCATTTGAACCTAAGAGGTAAAAGCCTAAAAATGTATCCAGGAGAGAAAATAGCTTTATGACATGTAATACTCAGGGAAAATATTCTATCACATAAGCTTGCAAAACAGTGAACATTACAAATTAACCCAAACCCACCATAGATCCCCAACCTCATCCCTACTGTACAGTCAACAGGAGGCCAATGGAGGACTTCTGTTGGACATGCTCAGAAAATAGTCCAAGATGGAACAAAAGATTGAACATTTTGGAATAATTACAACTTCTGTTTGACTTTCTTGTCAAATAGTCCAAGAACAACACATTACAAATTGAAAAACAGTGAACATTAGATAGCCCAAGTTAAACCTAAATCCACCACAGGTTTTATCCCCAAGTAGTGGTACAGGAGTGGACAAGTGGACAGGAGGCCAACATGGAGGCTTGTTATACCGGATCACCCCGATTCTCCCATATTAGTCTATCTTCCCCAGGCTTGGGGTATTTGATAAATGAGGCCCAGTTGTATTATATACTGTTTGTAGAATTAAGATCTTTAACGATTTTTACAATGGTGATAATGATTACTATACCAATAAAAATGCTTAAAGTATTTAGCATTGGGACTTATAATAATAATAGGAAGAATATGAATAATAACAATATAAACTACATTACAAAGAATATTTTATAATTATAATAAGAATTGGTAATAATAATAACATAATAATGTTAGATGTTGAAATAGATCTTGTTGCAATTGTTATTAGATAATTGTAATCCTGTAATTTGTATCTTCTTAATTTGTTAATTTAATTTATGCCCCCACCTTGACTATTGGATGTCAGAGATTATTGTCATGTTTCAGATGGTTAAGAGGGAATTTCTTATCTGTTAAAAAGAAGTGGGTTTGATTTAGGAAATGTTATCAAATATACATTTGGGCTAATTCACAAAGATTATAGTATATATGTACATATATACATAAGTATATATACTCTTACATAAGTATATATGTAAGAGTCTATAATTTTGAGGATTTAAAATTTGTATGCAGGTAAAATGAAGGTTTTAGGGTGGTTACTATCTAGCTTTTACATTGCACTTAGGGTCAATTTATAACCCTTCTCTAGATTTTATACTAACAAATTTGGTCAAATTGTTTAGGACATCTGCGAAGGGCAAAAGTAATTTCTTCCAACCATGATCACAAATTGATTATTACTTTTATTGATTAGATTAGAATTATAGTGGGAAACAATGTCTTGGGAAATCCCAAAGGACAATTAGACAAGTAGCTTCCGAAGGCCAATTAGCATAATTGGAGTCAGTGCATGTGTATAGAGACAGTGAATGTATATTGAGGTTCACCATCAAAAATCAAAAGAAATAAAGACTCTAAGCAAACTTCTGACTTTAACTGAATTGATCTCTTTATCTTAAAATAAAGGTTGACCATTTCATTTTAAAACGAGTTTGAGGAATACCATTGAGAAAGGCTCCGCACTCCAAAACCCTTGCACTGTACATAGTTTAGCCGGGTTTTCATTTATATGAAACTGATCTTTTATTCACTCGACATTGAATAAATATTTAAATATTTATCAAATACTCAATTCCGGAAAATACATTGGATACTCCCTTGCAATACCAGTATCATATAAAGTTGTAGTTGATGTAAATACTCAATGTTCATATGAAAGCTTCTTTGCAGCAATGCAGCACAAACCACCCCATTTTATAAATGTTAAGAGATTGGGCCTCCTGATTAATAAATCCCAAATGCACATTAAAATAATGTTTTCTCCTAACAGATACAATATAATTTATTTTTTTATTTTTTATTTTGTTATTTTATATATACCTGGTGTTGTCCTTTTAGTCTCCTTATACCTTTCATCTCCCTTCTTCTTTTTTCCTTTACTCAACCACTACCCTCCCTCCTTTTTTTCTTGTTTCCTTTAGTTTTTTAATTTTTTTTGTACACTGAAGTAACACATATTGTTATAATATTATAATAATTTATTAATATATAACAATTCTGTATATTTTTTATTACATTTTTATTTATATTTAGCTTCTTAGCAATGGTATTCATACAAATATTTCATTTCTTTTGATGTTTGTGTGATCCTTTAAGAAATTTAAATTAAAAAAAGCTAATTATTCATTTATCTGCACATGCTTTGTTATATAAATTATAATAATGATTATTAAAATATATATATTTAGAGTAACATTGGGGATATCCCTGAACAAGAAAAATAACTAGATACAAAAAAATGGGCCAACGGTCAAACAAAAATGTAAATTCAGAGAAAGCAAATTATTCATAACTAGAAAAAGCATTATGTTTAAAAATCTTTGTTTAGCTTTGTTATATATTATTAGTTAGCATTACAAGATCCCAATATGACTTACAATATGTGAGATTCGGGTAATCGGGAAAGGTGCTTTGGTTTCTCTGATAATTTGGTTCCCCGATCTTTCTTGTCTGTGTCTTTTACCTGCAATTAGCTGTCTCTTTTATATCCTTAGCCACCCTGGGGGACTGATTGTTAACAAAAATAACAAGAAAATGATTGTGTTCCCATGGGCAAGCCAATGGCAATCATGAAGCCCATCATCAATTAGGTTATTGGATAAACATCCTTTTAGTGTTTATTTGTCCTTAAACTCGAGGTCTACCAACCCCCCAAAAAACCAAAACGAGCTTCCTGATAGGACTGAGAATTGCTGCTCCACTGAGATTCATTGAAAATGGAAAATCAGGGAAATGAACACAGTGGGGCCAATTAACTCCCAGATAAGAAAAAAATAAAAACAAGAAATACATTTCAGTATCACAAGGGTACAACTCCACAGTAAAAAAATGGGGCTAAGATAAATAGCATGTTCACTATGATAAGTGAGTTTTTCTTTTGTAATAATAACTCATTTAGTAGAGTGGATGAGATGAAGTTCTGCTAACTTTGCAATTTATTTGCCATCACTTGCAATTCATAATCACATACTTTATTGGATGGCTTTATATTCCTTGCAAAGTGAATTTTACACCACATTACTAAAAGGGAAAATCTTAGCAATGAATCAAACTCAAGAGGTCAGCCAAGATTGTTAGGGAACACTTATATGGTCAGCGATCTCGTGCTCAGTATTAAAGCTTGTTTTTGCTGTCCAGCAATATCACTAGCAGCAGCAAAAAAACAAGAAAATAGCAGCATCTCCTGTTTCCCTTTAGCTGTGTTGCCTTAGATGTTCCTTTTCGGCATCCCCAGCACACTCTTTGAGGCTAAAGGAGATTTTAGGATCTGACTAGTCCCTGGCTGCATTCTGCCTTGCCATTGGCTGATTGGAATTTATAGGCTTTCTGCTTATAGTCACCAGTAGCTGTTGTAAGGTTAAGTTAAGCTGACTTGCTGCTGGTGTGTTATTTTGTTGGATTTACTATAGTTAACATTGCCTGTTCCTCACCTTGGGTCTGTATGCTGCCTGGATTGATCTCGTGCCTGTGACCCGGAATCTGCTTTTTCTTTATCCTTGGATACCTCGTCTGGTGGACTGATTACTTGTGTATGACATCTGGCTCTGTATTCTGGAAGTCCTGGGGGAAACCGTGTCCGTACGTATCCTCCTGAGGCTGATCGGTGGCTTGCTATAGGTGAATAGTGCAGCTTTAGATTGGAGGACTAGCATGTGTTCTGTAATGTTAAAGAGGTGTTACAACTCATCCAAGCAGTCTTTCATGGAAGCCTCGTGGAAATTTCCAAAACAAGCAAGAGTCTCGCTTGCTTTTGCTGTATACAAGCATAGAACGTCAGATATCATTATTTGTGCTTGTTAAACATCTAATGAAAAACATCTGGATGGAAATATTGAACTGATCCTATTTGCATCTATAACAGCTGTTATTAAAGAATTGGCCCCATATGTAGCTGTCACAGACTCCATTCTTCTGCAAAGGCTTTTGAAAAGAAGACATGGTTTGCAATCACGATGTTCCAGTTTATTCCAATGGTGTACACAAGTTATGGACACTGGACTCTTACAGAAATGTATAATTTAGCATGTCTGTTCACACTTCTGTCACTCCTACTGCCACTTGTACAAATTCCTGACTGTAAAATGACAGCTGGGAGTTGCTGCTTTTTTGCTTTTTGTGTTTTTTTTTCTAACCATTAATAATTTAGTTTTTTTTTCAATAAAACACATATTTTTGTTTCTTATTTGATTATAAATAACTTTGCATTGCATTGTACTATAATTATAATAAGAATAAAGGAGGGAAATGCTGTAAGAGGGGTAGCTGACAGTGGCTCTATGTTCACCTTACTCAATTAAAGAAAAGCAATTTTATGCTGTTGTCAAGACGTTTCCCTCACTTCTTGTTTGCTAACACATTATCAGCAGGACAGGCAGAGAAAGGGCCTGATTTATTAAAGCTTTCCAAGGCTGGAGAGGATACACTTTCATTGGTAAGGCTGGGTGATCCAGGAAACCTGGAATTAATTTTTAAAAAAGTATTTTGCTATTTGTTAGCAAATGTTTTTAATCCTGGACCAGATCCATTCCAGGTTTGCTGGATCACCCAGGTTCAATGTTGAACCTCTCCAGCCTTGGAGAGGTTTATTAAATCAGGCCCAAAATCTCTCCAATGTGGACCTGGATGAAAGTAAAATCCTAGAGAGTGTCTAATCCTATTGTCACATTTACCTCATCCTCGTTAAAGTGCAGGCACTTCTCTCCTGCATATGCAGGCAGTTCTGACCGTGGGCGAGCCTGCTCTACCAAGTTTTATCAATATTGGCCCTCCCATCAGCCAATCAGGAAATTAATTGCCCCTGGTTGTTTACCTAGCTCAGACACAGCACTTAGGGTTTGAGCAACGTGTCTCCACTAATGCCGAGCCCCCTAGTTATGCTGAAAATTTACTCTACACCTGTCTGGTCTTCTGTGTTAACACCTTGTTGCCCAATCTGTTGTTTTCATGCCCGTTCGCCTGCGATGTTCCAGTGTTCCTCTGTGTCTGCCGTGGCCCCTTTGCCTCCTGGGTCACCTATGCCTCCTGTGGCTTCCTACATCTCTGTGTCTGTGGCGGTCTCCTTGCCACTGGTGACTGTTTCTTGGATTCCTGGTTCTTGACCTCTGGTTTTGTTCCTGACCTCTCTTGCTTGCTGCCTGTCTTGACCGCTGGCCTTCCTTGACTATTCTCCTGCCTAATGATTTGGTACTGTGCTTTATCCTGGCCACCCTAGTGTGCCCAAGGACTGCAACCTGGCAGCAGCCAGAAGCTCAACATCCTCACCACTAGAGGCTCTGGAGAAGATTAGATTCTGAACCTTGGTCTTTCCCAGGGCTCACACAAATATTGCAAGCCGTGGTTCCCCCTAAGAGGCTCTGTCTCCACAAGAGTGACACCATCTCACTTCAAACATAGCAATAAAAAAAAATTAAAAATACAGGGTGACATAGATAGCCTTATTGGCTAGTTTTCTGCTAGGTTTAAGATCTGGTAGACTATCTGCAAGTACTTTTTATTTAGGACCTCAGAAAGATCTTCAAGTACAGATGTGTCTCCAAGTACAAAGATCAGAAATAACTAAACTTTTTGCAAATGGAATTTTATAGATGTAATAGCTGGAAAATTAAGAAAAAAAAACAGGCAAAAAAATAACTGATAAAACATCTTAATTAGTGAATAATAAAAATGTTGTGGACAGAATGTTGTGAAGTACACAAATCAATGAACCCTTCATCAAGTCAAATGCATAATAAGAAGTCCAGCTTTTTTTGAACAATTTTGAGATTAAATTGAAAAAGAAATTCTGTAAAATTCAGTATGAAAAAAACTAAAGGCAAAAGAACAGAAGTGGCAGACTAGAGCTACAGAACATAGGAAGTCATCATGAAGCCCTAAGGCCCATACAGAATACAGATTTTTTAGGGGGAAATACTGTTAATGTGGTCACCATGTGTTAATATTGACTTGACCAAATTAATATTTATATATTCCAAGTTCTAGAAAAAATATATATGTATAAAGGTATTAAGATATATATATGTATAAAGATGGTATTGAGCCCCTGACAATGTGGTTTATGCCCAAGGTTTATTCTTTGAGCACCGGGTTTCTTCCTTTATTTTCTTAGGTTGTCTTCTGGGTACTTTGATTTCATAGCCATTTGATACTTATTCGGATTTCTGAGACTTAAACATTAAGGATTTATATATATATATGTTTTGTTTGTCAATTTGGATACATATTACCCCTTAACCATTTCCAGAAAAGCCATACAAGCTTCACATCAAATGTTCCCTAGCCTAATAAAGGGGCCGATTATAATATTTTAAGAGTTATAATTGGTTCCCTATATATGTATTTGTATTAAATACTCTTTGGGCTCTCTTTATGAAACAGCGAATCTGACATTGCCTTGTGGGAATCTTCAAGGTCCATGTGTTTCAATGACAGTAATTGATTACCATGAGGAAGTGTTTGAGAGTATGTCAGATTCCCTGTTTTATAAATATCCCAAAATATCCCATTAAACTTGTAATTGTGGCAACTGTAAAACCTCAAGTTCTCGTACACTTCTTGACTTTATTTTATTATAAACCTACAATAATTTATAATTATAGTCCAACAGGAGATCCCACAGTGTGTATATGGCGCCAACATATTATGCAGCACTGTATGTTAAATAGGGACTTTGTACACTAGGAGTGAAAAATAAAGTGTCTGGCAGGATGTTACAGGCCTTAATGAGGGCATGGATGAAAATCAAGTTTTTCTGTTTTCTTCCCTTCTCAGGTTTATTGAACGTATCACATGGGCTTATTTAAGACATTATAACAGGGGCTGTTGTTTTGTGTGTTATCCTAATTAATCTATGTTGCTGCATTTGATACTTTGCTTACAATTTAGCACAATAGATGCCTTTTTTTTTTTTACTTTGAATGTTTTAATGTCTATTTGCAATTTAAATATTTTCTAGTCTAGTTTTCCACCCTTCATAGGGCAAAATTGCATATTGGTTTGGTAAGTATTTTTTAAATGCAATATTTGTTGGGCCATTTTGGAACTATTTTGGCTTTACATGGAAGTGTGGGTTTACATTTTTTTTGTTTGTTCTTTTTAATTTTTTTGTCATTTAGAGTAAATTTAATTATAACATGTTTCCTATAATCCTTTACTAAAATATTTGACTTCTCTAAAGTCAAACTAAAATGACATTTTTATCAGGTCACAAATGTTTGCTCAAGTATGACATAGCCTGCTTGAGCTTTACTAAGTTTCCAAATATTTCCTAAGGGAGTCACATAAAAACACAAAGGTGACCGTTCTTCATACCTATTGCCCAGTCGTACCCTGTTTAGCCTTTATTGTATGGGTAAAATACATTACTTTTTAAACTTTATTTTTCTCCACGTTCAGCCAGCTTTTATCAGTTAAGCACCATATGTAGCACAATACTCTTGGTTTGTGTTGATTTATTAGTAGTATTATTTAGTAGGTAGTAGTATGAGTACTGTTTCCTTTGCATTTGTAGTACAAGCAACATTTTAGTAGTCAGTTTTGAATTGTCTTGAGCTGCCAAAAGTCCATTGTGGGGAAAAGCTTTCATTTTGGGTGATATATAAGGGGATAATTTGTCTACTTACAAATTAATGGCAGCCAAGGGTGTGAATGTGCAATAACGATCCATCAGGTAAATTCTGCCAAGTCCTTCTAATTGAGACATGGACAAAAGTAAAACCTTAAAGAAAGCAAAATAATTTACTACAAACAAAACCTGGAAAAATAACCAAGGTTAGTACAACAGGAAAGACAACTAGAGTAGCTTTGAATTGGAGTATAGTGAAGATAAGAAAAAAAAAACAGGAAAAATTGATGATGGGTTTCTGTTAGTGAAGAATTTTAAGAATGATGAGGAACCACAAACAGATGGATCCTTTAAATTTATAATGGGATGCACAGCAGACTAAAAATGAAATATTGCTTTTGACAATTATGAGATTAACTAAACTAAAAACGAAATTCTGTTAGAAAAACAATAATGTTTAATAAAGGGGAGCATTCAGCAATAAGTGGATAAATACAGCCACAGAAAGTATAAATATACCATAGTAAAGACCTAAGACCAAAGAAGAGGACATTTGGAATAACGCTATTCTTGTGATCACCGAGGGTCAGTATTCAATTACCCAAACTTTATAACAACCAAAACACAGAAGTGACCGGTAGAGTAGATATTTGGCAAATGATAGCGTCCCAGGATTAAGATTTTATCCTAAACTAACAATAGTTTGGAATTTTGGTGTTTGTGGTCCTGGGGATAAGGATCTACTGGCTGTCCTCCGAAAATGTCAAGGGTTTATTGTATATTTCACATTGGAATGGCTCCTTTTATAAAGTATTGCTCTTGGGTTGTTGTTTGATTTTAAATAAATAATATAGGACATCAAACAGGCTTTCATTTCCTCATTCCTTAGGCTGTATATGACCGGATTAAGGAATGGAGTCAATACAGAGAGACAACTTTTTTCATTCTCTTGGAGTAGAGTTGAGAATGGACCAGGTAAATTATAAATATAGTGCGAAAATACATAAAGACAGAAGTCAGATGAGAACTACAAGTGGAGAAAGTTTTCACCCTCACTTTCTTAGAGGAAATGGTTATAACAGTGCTAAATATGGATACATAATTTACTATGATCGAAATAAAAGGAAACAAGTAAAAAAACAATTTATGAATACCAATATCTCCATTTTTAAAAAGTAGGTGTCTGTTGAGGTCAGTTCTAAAATACACACCATCTCACTAATGATCACATAAATGTAGTCCTTATGGCAGATCTGTAATTTGTACATTTCACAATTTGGGATTAATGACATTATAAATCCAGACAGCCAGGACATGGAGACTTACCGCACTTCCAAAATTCATCATCGATGGATATCTTAAAGGGTAGCATGTGGCCAAATATCTGTCAACTGCCATTAGGGTGAGGAGAAAATTCTCTGTGATCCCAGCTATACTACACAAAAACATTTGTACAATGCAATAATCCAGGGATATTGAACCTCCATTATTCCATACCAAGTAAAGTATGTGGGGCAAAACAAAGGTAGCGAAAAAAATTTCACACAAAGAAAGATACATAGGAGAATTGAGTTTAGCAGTGATGAGAGTTAAGCTAATAATCAATGTGTTCCCGATGAGGGTGATGATATAGAGCAAGAGGAAGGGAAGACAAATTAAACATTTCATTTGAAAGAGATTTCTAAACTCCAGAAGCTTCAACTCAGTTGTCCTTGTCTGGTTCTTTCCACACATTGCCTGATAATAAAGAATATGCAATTGTTATATACATACAAATCCATAGTTTTCATTATGGCATGCTCAATAACATGTTGGGTTCATACAAAATTAATAACAAGAATGATAAGATTTGGTATGGCTGCTCCTGGTGTAAGATCAGGTACATGGAGGAAGAATTTAGTAATCACATCAATGGGCTTAGTATGGGAAATCAGTGGAAATAATGTTTGAAAATTATGAACAGCCAGCTTCTTTATGGGGGAATTGATGGGCAATGTCTGAAATAGAAGAAACCATTTGCAATGTTTTAGCTAAGCTCACCTTTCTTTACTTCATTGCTGGCATCTTTACCTGCTTCTCCTCCAGGTTTGGAATCTCGATTAGCCGAAAAGTCTTGTGAATGTGCAGCCAGCTATCCTGAGATTGCACAGTGAGCGGTACATGTACAGATCAGTATACATTAAAGAAAAGTTTGCAAATAGTCAGGTAACTTTATTTTATTGTAGAGGTAGCACAAGCTACCTCATTGTACTGCGCTGTCAATTCCTCCTGTCAGTCATGATCTCCCAGAAAAGCACAATGATAAAATCCCCATGTTTAAAATAAGTTATAAAAGGTTATAATATGGATATGATTGCCCAGCCAAGATCTTACTCCTGTACACCGGTAACTATACCGGGAATAATGGTCTGATAGATGTTTGGATCACTTCTAAGACATAGGCAGATGAAGAATCAAAATGTCCAGATGTTGAGAAAAACTCAATCACAGATCACCAAAATGTCAGGAAAAAATCCCCAACTATCTGGTTCAATTGTCAGTAAATCCAGATCATCAAGAGAACATCAGCAAGAGAGTCACTAAAAATCACACAGGGTTACATAGCAAACTTCTTTATTGACCTTCCTTGCTATAAAGAAAACAAAAGAAAAAGGAAAACAACACCAATAGAATAGTTTCCTTTCATTAATGGCCAAGGTGAAGAAGAATGCTCTACGAGATTACTGGTCAAGTTGATGGAAATGTTATCTCACATTGGTGGTCAGTAGGAGGGAAAATAGATATCTATTAATGTTGGTGATTAGTAGATAAAATAATATACCATTTAATTGGTGGACAATAGAAGACAGAATGTCCCCTTATATTGGTTGGAAGTAATTTCTGTTAATTGGAGAAAGAATGTAGAAAGCCCCATGACACCTCTTTCCTATCACCTAGCCTCTGGTGACCAAAAACTGAATCAGGTTTAATAAGGCTTTCTGTTGATAGAAATGTTTCTGTATATGGGCAGTCAGAATAGGTTGCCCCAGGATAAATCACTTCTCCCCCTGACTTCATATCAGCTGTGTGGGTTACTATTGGAGAAGTTCAGCCACTGAGCTCAGATAAAATTAAAAAGCCTAAAAAGTTTGCACGGATTAAAAGCAATTTACACCATATGGCCAAAAGTATGTGACCGATTTTCCAAGTCCAAGGTCTGGTACAAAACTTAATCTAAAAGAATAAACCAAATTATTCAAATCAATCACACAAAAATTACAAACCTACTAACCTATATGTGCCCTTGTGTTGGTTGGCAGTAATTGCTGTTAATTGGAGAAAGAATGTAAAAAGCCCAATGACACCTCTTCCCTATCACTATCTAGCCGCTGGTGACCAACCACTGAATCACTGGCTAAACTAGACCGTCCAATGATAGTTAAGTCAGTGTGCTCAAAATAAATAATAAATAAAAAATTGCTGGGATTAACCACCTAAGCGTTACACTGAGGTCTAGATTTCTGTACCAAAAGTGATCCACTGTTTTTCATGAAATTTTTTTTTAAATTGTAGACCTGTAACTTACAGAAATATGTCCGAACAGGGGTTCTAGTAGATAATATGAATAATGTACAAAATCTCGGGCTTAACCATCCTTGCAGTTTTTTTTTGCCCGAGCGAAGGTCGGGCTTAACTGCAAGGAGGTTAAAAGCAGTTTACACCATTTATCTAAAAGTACATTAAAAACTTTCCAAATTCATCAAGGCTAAAGTCTGGTACAAATGTTAATCTAAAGGAAGAAACCAACTTAATCAAATCAACTACACAAAATTTACAAACTACTAACCTTTATACTCACTTGCCACCCCTTCAGGCACAATGGAGTACCACTTCTGCAACATACCCAATCAGGGGGTTATTGACTTACAACCCAAAACTTTAGGGTTTGGCCCTACTAGAACTGTCAATACCCCGCTGAAACCCTTAAAAGGAACATGTCATTTCACCATATATTATGCTTTTTTGTACCCTATACTCTAATGACCTTGCTCACAGTATAATTATTTAAAATTTGTATTTACCTATACAAGGAACACAATGTAGTAAAATAAATATTCACTTTGTATTATGTAGCCACAATCTTTTGTGTCACCTTCCTTTGAAGAAGCCCAACTGGGTGAAATATATCAGGTTAGAGATAATTATTTAAAAGGACAGAGACAATCGCACCTCACTGATTTTTGTTTCACCCTTTACTGACATGCATATGATAATATGTAAATATGTTCTATGACTTTTTTAAACATTATATTCACTATTATAATACACATTAATATTAGAATATACGTCAAGAATTTGTGTCAAATGTGTTTCTATCCTCAGATTACCAATTGTATCAGACCTCAGACTTGATGAATTAATGCCAACTAACCCCTCTCTAAATTTATGACCCCTTCTTGGTGAGAACAAACTCTCCCAATTTTTTATACCTTTGGCATTATGTGAAGCCAGGTCTTCTCATACAACATCAGAACCCGGCCTCATAATTCAGCACAAAATCCCATAGACCCACTCCAAAATCTTATTAGAATTCTTTACAGAACTTTGGAGGCTGGTAAAACTAAAAAAGTAAATGAAAAAATAAATAAAGTAAAATATTTCCCAAGGTCTTACAGATATAATGGTGGTCAGGTGTTTTATGAACCTTTACTATAGAGTGTTTTTAAAAAAATCTAAATATATTTTTGGAGATTTTAAAATGCCAGATTTCCAAAATTCACAGTATACTATTATGAATAAAGAAAGATAATATGCAATATGTTATGAATATAAACTTATTTCATATCATCCATACTTTTGCAGACTGCAGTCCGGGGCTGTCACACAGAAATGAGCTGGGAGCGGGGTTATAAATTTGATGGCTTATTTCTAAATCGTCGAACCCCCAAATGGCTATTTTCACAAAGGACCAAGAATAACTAGTATTCCACTAAAGGATTTGTAATCTTGTAATTAAATGTGTTTGAACAAAATGTTAGTTTATATTTAATAAAAATACACTATTGTAAAAGTTAATGAATAATCCATCAGTATCCAACATTTATAACACATAAAAATTTTTTTAAAAGTCTGTAGACCATTTTTGGCTCGCCAATCTTTCATTTAGGATACTTTGCCTTCCAGTTCTCCTACACTGATAGTGGAAACTAGTTATCCACTTATGACTAAGTTCTGATAGTACAAAACTTTAAAATGGAACTAAAGTAGGTTTGCCGGGTTTAGTTCCACTTTAAGTCCTCCTAGAATGTCCTGATAGTCTTAATGCAAAATGATCCTCCCTAAATTAACAAATGACCAGCTACACTTTCCCACCAGACTTTTTCTCTACCCAAGAAAGTATTTGACTTTTTTCCTTTACATAAAAGCCTTTCAAAAAAGTGTGCCCCTCCCCCCTAAACTGAAACCAGGCCCTGCAATAGTATTGGATATTCCTTGTTAGGAAATGGAGCCGGCACCAAAAATGGATCTTCCAGCCTGAATTGGCTATTAGATTAATCCTAGAGAAAATTCCTCTCATCAAGTAAAGATGCATTCGTGACTGCAGATCAAACCAATGGTTGTCAAAGGGACCCTTGGAATCATTTGGGGTCCTTTGCTTTCTCTGTGATACATAATATACAACCTATCAGCTAACATTCCAACAATATACTACAATGTACCACCAAACGTTACAATACCCCTGAGAAAGCTTCTAGCGGGCAAACATGTCGGGTACTTTCTGGAATGCTTGTCCACAACAGACTATAAGATCACTTACTATGTTTAAGGATCTTGAGTGATTTATATTGTATTTCTGAGAAAGCTTTTCAATATTAACACTTAAATTTTGCCCAGTAAAAACCCGCTGTCTTGTCTTTATTTATTTATTTATGTTTGTACAATTCGGGGTTGGCAAGTATATTTATGCCTTATTTGGCACATTTTACTGGGTTTTTTTTTCTGTTCAATAGAGACCTAACCTCAACCTTACTAAACACATATAGAATAAATTTAAAATGATGATTGTAAGCCTGGTCTTCTTATTCTGCATCATTACCTGAATGGTGCTGGGAGGCTCACACATCCAAGACATGATTAAAGGACCCATGAAGCATCAAAATGTGCAGATGTTGGGGCAAACTTTTGTGAATTATTTTGGCACATATCTGACATTTGTCAGCAAATTAGGATCAATTCGCTCATCTTTAGTGTGAACTAGGTCAAAAATAGTTAGGGAGTAGGGAACTCACTAGAAATCCCATTGTTGCAAAGAAAAAATTTTACTGAACCCTCCCACTTTGCTAATCAGAAAACGTAAGAGAAAAACACTTATTACCACAGTTATGTAGCACAGGACCTACAACGTACACCACTTACTACCATATGACTGTTTATTTTCTATTTATTAATTCATCCTTACACTGGTGGCCAATAAAATAAAGGTTTCTGATTGGCTAACAATGTAGAGGTCAGCAGGAGGAAGCATATCTACTTAGATTAATGCTCAGTAGAGGGGAGAATGGTTTCTTATGTTGGGGTTAAGTAGGAGAAAGGACGTCCCCTTCAGATGGTGGATCACAGGAATGAGAATGTCCCTTATATTGGTGGATAGAAGGAGGAAAATGTCCCCACATGCATACTAGTATGAGAATGAATGTTTGCTGAAACTGCTGTTCAGTTTAAGCAGAATGTAGAAAGGCCATTGACAGCTATTCTTGCATGGATTTCACTTTTACAATTTTAATTTTTCCAAATACACAATTTCCATGATCAGGAGAAAATGTGGTCTTGGTATAGAAAGCCCACTGACAACTCTTCTTGCCTTTGTGTTTGACTGAGACTAAAATTTCACTGCAGAGCCACAATCAGTATTACTAACACCCACACTAAGGCTAATTACACTTTAGTTGCCGATAACAAATCACCGAATCACTGGCTAGACAAGACTTAGTTAAGGTAGACCTCTAGCATATGGACAGCCTAGCCACGTGGTTCCAGGACAAACACTTTTGACTGGGCCCCTTACTGGTAGCAGTTCTGTCAGTAATGTGGCTCTTAAATCTGAAAGTAAGATAAATCTAAATGTACACTATTTGGCCAAATGGATGTGAACACCTCTCCAAAGTATTGGCTTCATTTGTACAAAACCAAGATTTGATTAAATTGGTGTGGAGGAATTGAAGTAGCTATCACAGAGACCTGATCTCAAATCTTCTGAATATCTTTGGCATTTGAACCCTAAGAGTGAGCTAGGTCATCTCAAACAACATCATTACTAGGTTTTACAATTGAGCACAAAGTTCCATACTTATATATACACTTACTAAATAGAACACACTGTCTATGACTGCTTCTTCTTGAGTATTTATTGACCAGTAAGCTACCAGTGAATTCCTAACTAAGGGTCAAATTGGGTAAATAGACAATAAATTATTTTTTTCCCCCCATAACAGATCCAGATAACATGGGGGAGCATTAAAATATTTCTCAGGTCTTCAGGGAACCCCTTCTATCATTACTATATCCACAGCTCACAGTGGATTAGTGTGGTGGTCAGTAGGAAGAATTCCTCCTACGTTATATTAATAATTAATAATATTAAAAATAATATTAATAATTGCGGACTAATAGGAAAAATGTCACCCTTAAAGATAGCCAAAAAGATCATTGACATCCATTAAATTTCCCTGAGAGTCACAAATTGCTCATTGCTTAAGCAACACCTGGCAACCTCTGGAGGAACCCTACGGTTCCACGGAACCCTGGTTGAGAAACACAATCCTAAAGCAATTTTTAGTGAGTTCTAACTTTTACTACAGCTAACAAGTTTACCTTAACCTCCCTGGCATAATTCCCGAGTGTGGCTTGGGGTTAATTTTCAGTGCCAAAAGTGGTAAACCCGAGAATTCAAGCGACGTCCTCCAGTGATGCCCGGCATCTGTGTCCCTGGCGTGTGAATGTTAGGGACTTGAGGCCAAGGGAATGAGATGCCGGCCGGGCTGGAGGGTGGGACCAGGCAAGAAACAATGAGAATTTTTAAATGTACCGCTTTTACTTTTAAAAAGAACCATTTTTCAGACCGCCAGGGAAATTAAACATGTAGGGGGTAGTAATAAGTAAGTGAACAGCAGAAAATCCTTTACTTAAAAGATTGTATGGGCATAACAGATCTTCACAGTATAAAACATCAATGATACGTAAATCAACAAAGATAACACAAGCATAAAACATGTCTACATAAGCTTCTAAATAACATTGCTGATGTGGTATGAAACAAATTGTACAGTTTTCAAATATTGATATTGCCTTTGAAATAGGGGGAAATTTAGCCAGAAATCAGAAATCCCTCAAAAGCATCCCCTGATCCTAAGGGGCATATAGGTTTTATAACAGGGGGAGCCATACACTTGCGGCCACTTTTGCTAGGGGGATTTTAGCAAAAATGCACAGATAATAGTTTCCATGAGTTGGTAACCGCTTTAAGATATCCCCCAGAAATATTTTCCTGCAAAAGACCCTTTACCAGACCCATGGTATTTTTTCTTAACATTTTTGACCATGTTTTATTTTTTTCCTCCAAGGCATTGCATGAATCCCTAATGGTTTCTTGGTAATAGTTCGATTTTAGGGAAACCCTTCCCAAATGCACCCCATCCTTGATTTTACCCCAACCCCTGATCAAACTTGGTGACATACCAAATAAGTATCAGTCAATTAAGAACAATTACACAAATTACTATATCAAACAAACACAAATTAAATGTTTTTATTTGGCTTATATTTTGGTGTGATGAAGCAAAATGTGTCACTAATACTTAATACCTGCTTGGACCATGATATCCCCCCTCCCCCATCCTCCTAAAGATTATCTAATAATCTTTACATCTATATATTCAAGTATGTTACAATACAATTCAAGGTTATAAATATCTGTTTATCTGTTTAGTATGTTCTCTTTTTAAAGAAATGGCCAGACTAAAATAACAGATGGCCAGTCTTACCACTTTCTAAATATTGAATATGTTGGTGGTTTTCTGTGTCTTACTCTCTTTTTTCCTTGTTATGCCCGTTTGGCCCTAACTTTCCCAGTTTCCTTTTCTGACTTGTGGATAGCCTGCACTTCAAGAAGATCAAGGGTTTTCTGTAAGTGGTCTTGTTGCCATTCGTATCCCTTGTATCCTCTGCTATTCGTATCCTTTGTACTGGCCAGTGGTCCTAGTAATATAATCCCCATTTGTCTCAGCTAAATAACCAGAAGTTATCCATGAGTGGGTATCCTGTACTTTAGGAAGATCAAGAGTTTTCTCTGAGGGACAGAGGTTGATGCCATTGGATCATTTGTACTGATCAGTGGTCCTTTTGACAAATTAGTTATCTTTTACCAAAGTTGGACTCCAGCTATTTAGTCAGTTCCGCTCTTCATAAGGTATTGGGAGCTAGCGTCAGTGGATGGGACACCTTGGGAGTTTGGAAATACTAATAAAAAGAATACTAAAACATTTTATTTTGTGTTATATCTTTATTTGTAGCCTTTTGAATATTTTAAGATATAACCACCCTTATGCATATTCTTCAGCGTGATGGGGAAGATATGGAAGCTTTCAGGATGTAACAAGTCCCCCACAACATTGAGGACTGCACACTTGCTTACTCCCTTCCCATCTCTTTGCAAAAACACTGAGTTTATTCAGGCATAATACAAGAAATACTAATTTAAATCAATTTCAAATGAAATAGCAGGATTTATTTGTACATGCCACCTTGAATTGAAAGAAAAAATGTCAAGAAAAAGTCACCAATATTCTAGAGCTGCCCCCCCCCCTCAGTACTCCCCCTCAGGACAAATCTGAATATTACAATTCATTGTAACTACAATATTTAGTAGGTACAAAGGAATCAGATCAATTGAATTGAAACCACAAGACATTTCCATCTTTTACCATTCAATCTGGGTTATACCACAGAGGAGATGCGTCAACGTGTGATCCCTGTTTGATGATCTGTTCCTAAGAGTTCACCAATGTGTGGAACGAGTTTTAGGATTATCAATGGGGCAATCATAGTTCAATTTAAAATACAAATACTTTATTTGATGCAGGTGTCCATCTTATGTATTTGAAAAATTCAACTTTGTTCCAAGAAACATTGAATGAATAATTGCAGGTAATTTGGGATCTGTTACAATATTGAAATACCCCTTTCACCTGCAATGGAAATTGTTGTTTTCAACTCTGAACAAAATTGTGTTGGGTCTCTTATTTTTTTAAAAATGTAAAAAATATATATTTTTTTTGCAGATGTGATCTGTCAAATGTTATAACCCTAAAGGAAATCCATTTAGAATCAAAGCATTGACCGTCATCTTATACTAATGAGAGCAAAGTAGTACCTAAAACAATCCATCATTTCGTTATTTCTTAGACTATAGATAATCGGATTGAGAAGAGGCGTCACAACAACATAAAACAAGGAGAGCATCTTGTTTATCTTTATGAAGTTTGGCCGAGAAGGAACCAAATAAATGATGAAAATTGTCCCAAAGTACATACAGACAGAAGCCAAATGTGAACTGCAAGTAGAAAATGTTTTTTGCCTCCCTGTCTTGGAAGAAATTCTCAGGATGGTATAAAATATGGAGACGTAGCTCAAAAGAATCAAGACAAATGGGAAGAGACTCAGAATGATGATTATAACAAATATTTCCGTCTCCACTAATGACGTATCTGAAGAAGACAACTGCAGAATTGGAGCTAGATCACAAAACAAATGATCTATAGTGTTCAAGCTACAAAATTGTAGGTTGCAGATTATAATTGTTGAGGTCACCAGAACTATAAATCCAGTCATCCAACCCCAAACTACCAGGTGGTTTCGAGTGTAGATATTCATGATGGAAGGGTACCTTAATGGGTAGCAAATGGCCAAGTGTCTGTCATATGCCATCACTGTTAGGAGGAGACATTCTGCACTACCGGTCGCCGATCCCACATAGAGCTGGGTGATACAACCGTAGAATGACATGTAACCACCATTCCACCATAAAATGTAGAGCACATTTGGCATGATTATAGTGGTAAAAAACATTTCACAAGCTGATAGATTACAAATGAAGAAGTACATTGGTGAATGGAGTCTTGGACTGATAGCTATCAAGACTATAATTAAGATGTTACCCATAATTGTGGTAAGATAAACAAAGAAGAACAAAAGAAAAATGAAAATCCTCATGTTTTGGAGATCACCAAACCCTACAAGAAACACCTGCATTACCGCTGTCTTGTTCTGTCCACATGTGTTCTGGCAAGAAAGGGAGCAACATTCAGTATGTGAAGCATGGATTTAGAAACTAATAAGGGGCTTTGTTAAAAATTCCATAATACGATTAGGAGTTGGGTTAATTAAAGAATAAAAGCTTTAAAAAGTTTGTTGTTTTTGCATTGCTGAGTGAAAAGTCTTGACTTTTTTCCAGAATTGTTGTAGTATGTGTTCTACTTTTTCTCAAATTTGATTAATCCCTCAACATTGTCTATTATCTATCTTTGAGGCTGAATAAGGAAAAACTGACTCATGAACAAGCCTGATCATCGGCACATTTGCATATGGAAGCCAATGCTCAGGGTCATGCACACATTTGTCATTATAGAGAGTGAGTTTATTATTCTGGCACTGGATTTGGAGCAAATTGCCGTATTTGAGCTTAGCACATTCTAGGAAAGTTGGTTATTGGTCATCAGTTCATGTCACTTGTACTAACCTGTACTTCTGCATTTCTTTGACTACTCACTCCATTATTCCTGTGTCTCCCATTACAGGTTTTGGCTTGTATGCTGACTTTTTGCTCTGCTGTGCTAGCTCTGCAGCATGTTTGATATTGACCCTTTCTTGGACACAATGGCTTCTACTTGCCAAAGGGGTTCCTCTGGTACAAATTGGTTGTTGCTGACTACTGCTTGCCATGACTACTTCTGCTTGTGTTCCTGTGCTCAAATTGCCAACCAATATTTTGTGTAGAGCTGGTCTCTAGTACAGAAGTGTCTGGAATAATGTTTCTCAATCTTTAAAACATGAAGAACCCCCTAGACATACCATCCAGGACTTCAGGGACCCCTACTGTAATTACTATATCGCAGTGCACTGGCTTAGTGGTCAATGAGAAGAATGTCTCTAACATTGGTGGCCAGTAGGAAAGCTGCCACTTTTACAGATTGCAAAATGGGTCATTGGTGTCAGAGGTAACTGACCTGAGAGTAACAAACTGCTCATTGCTCAAGGAAACCCTAGCAACCTCAGGAGGAACCCTAGTTGAGAAATACTGATCATTTATTGAATCCATCATCTACTCCAGATAAAGTACTCTGCCTCCTCTCTTGTCCCTCTCTCTGCTATATCATGTCACCAAATCTGGAAGTTCTGAACAGGAGGTGTGAGGGAAGCCCTACAATCAAATTGGTCCCAGTCAGGTAATTGACAACCTTAGATATATTTCTGGCTTAGGTTTTTTCTCCTTTGCTTTTCTCATTCTCTTTCAGTATTTTTAAAAAAAAAATAGGTACAAAGTAACCTAATCATATTTCATAAAAATCATTTCTAACTTGCTGTCCACCTGTATTATATTTTTGCAAACTTTTGCCATAAAGTATTCGCCCTTCACCAAGTTTTTAAAAAAACATTCACTCTATTTCAAACAAACAAATATTCTATTGGTAATAGTGATCTAAAATATGTAAAAATAATGATGTGAGTGATAAATATTTTTAATGATTGTGCAGTACATTAAATAAAAATAAACATAATAAATTAATCAAATAACTAAAAAAATTAAAACCCAATAAAAAAACACAATTTATACAGTTCTTTCTATCTTTGCTGCTGGTTTAATGACTCCTTTGCACTGTGGAATATATCATGTTGTAAAAAAAAAAGGAAAATATGTAAATCCTGAAATAGGTTTTATAAAATATATAGGCTGTAGAAAGCTATAGAAACATGTGGAAAAAAAAGCAATACATACCATCAGGTTTTGTTCTCTCTTTTTCTTCTTTTTCTTTTGTATTGATCTCTCTAAATCTCTTATCAGGGATACTAGGAAAATTAACTAGTTACCATCAACATGCTAATAAAAACTCCCATAAACTCTGGATTTATATAAATGCGGGTTTTGTATTTTGTGCCTTTGAGTTTTAAATAAACAGATCTTTATACGGGTCTCTTAACTTTATAATGCTTTCTGTTGATTGGTCCGTGTTGGCATGATAGGCATTCCTGTTCTGCCAATAGAGTTAATTGCTTCAGATTTGCATGAAGGATGATGAGTTGTGAAGGTCATTAAAAATAATGTTTCATACACAACATAGTAAAAATAATTACAATTTCCACAATATATAGTTTTATGCAATATGGTATTTTCACTTCTTTCAGATGAAGTTCTCCAGTATCTTTTTCTTCCTATAATAAATTTAACCTGATAAACTCTATAAAGTCTCTGCACAGATATACACCTATACATGAAACATACATAATAAAGTATTTAAACATAACTAAGATTCACTAGACTTTATATAGAACAATAAGAGCAGTCTGCATTTTTTATTGATGTGTTATCTACATTCTGAAATAGAAAAAAATCCCAAGGGGCATATAAATGGAGACTTGGGTAAGAAGACGCAAAGGGAGCCTATTATGATAATTATTATATTAGAATATGTGGAAAAAAAAAACTTGGAACAAGTTAAAACTGAACTAAAGAAAATGTAACATACCACTAAGAAGAATGGCTCTTACATTGCTGGCCATTGAGAATGTTCCTTTTACATTCACTGTTGTCAGTTAAACGGCCCTGAGAGACACAATTTGTTCATTTCCCAGGGAACCCCTAGCAAAATCAGGAGGAACTATGGGGTTCTATGGAACCCTTGTTGAGAAACACTATTCTAGATTGTCTGGAAGACTACCATAGGCTACAACTGGGATCAGTGGAGTTTATATCAAATACCCTGATTACTACTAGAGTTGCTGAGAACTAAAAGAATCCAAATCAGAATTCTTCTTTTTTTTAACCTATAGCTATGCACCTTACCTTGCAATGTCAGGGAAAGTATACAGCAAATGACCGCAGGCTCAATTGTCAGTACCATATGCTTAGCCAATCTAGCCATAGAACAATGGCAGCTGTCATCATCCGACACCAAGATTGGTTGAGGATTGGCAACAGCTCTCTTGGACTGAGCTCCTGTTATTGTGATGACACAATGCAGAAGGAAGCAGCTGGGAACACCGTATTTCAGATGCCCTTTTGTGGATTGCACCCATGCTCCTGACCCCCATTTTCTAACCAAAAAAAAGCAAGCATGAAAATTGTGGGCATAAATACCCCACGCCAAATAAAGGGTCCAGTTCAAAAAGGATAAACTCTATACCACCATTATCTGCCCACCCGTCAAGCTGTCATTGACATTTTAAAGATGCAGATGGTTTTCGAAGATGTTTATCTTCTAAAACCAGACTCTTTCATTGGCTTAGGATTTTTGCGTCCAAACTTTGATCGAACTTTGCACCTAGTGTCAGACGTTTTTTTAAAAAATAAATGGGAGACACCGGTATGACCAAGGCCAAGAGCTGGAAAATGAATGCCTAGGCATGTGTTAGGCTTAAACAGAGCCTGTAGGATGTTATTAAAGGTAAACTGCGGGGAGCACTGCAGTGACCAGTCACCAAAACAGGACATTATGTTACATACGCAACACTAAATATATGTATACAGGGTACTCTCCATAAAAGTGTATCCGTTTTAATTCTTTTGCCAGATTTTGCAAAATAAAGTACAAAGGCCCTGTAGTAATAATATTTGTTTATGTATTTATGGATATTTTTAGCAGCATTGCATACGTACCCTTTTTAAATGGCCAAGGTCATGTCTTGGTCATCTATATGCAATTCCTGAAATACGCTCGTTGCTTATTGTGAACACCAACTTGTTAAGGACCATTTCTCATTTGTTTCATTGCTATTGTTATTTTTGGGTTGTTCAGTATTGGCACATTTGGTTATTTGGTATGAAATTTACACAGATTCACTGATTAGGTCTCTAATATTCAGCTTGTGAAAAAAAAAAAAATGCACAAACAATGGAAAATATAAGATAAGAACAACAAATTCACCATTGATATATTCCATCCTTTCATCTCCCATATCTGCACAAACAAATATGTGTTCCCCAATAACAAAATGGTACCTTTGTCTGTGTTATTTACTGTTCTAAGCTTTAGGCAGTGTAGTGAGTCTTTTTTATACTTTTGAAAAAAATTCAAGCTGTACAAACATTGTCTATTTATGAACGGTGTGTGTTCCTACTTAATCTTGATATGTTTAGTATAGTTCAGCAATGAGCTTCCTATAATAATGTATAAGACATCCTTTGTGCCTAGAAGTTCTTTTTATTGGACTCCCTGCACAGCTTTTGCATCTTTTCAATTTGTACCTACAGGTCACCCACCCAGGGGTCATACACGGGCCACCAGAATGCCAATGCAGGTAGTCCTGCTCTATTAGTCCTTGGTTCAAGGTAATAAACATTTGTCGTAGACGTTTGGCAGCTTGGTTGGTTTAGCGGGCAGTATGGTTGGCTCAGTGGCTAGCACTCTCATCTCAGCGATGACGCCATCTGCAGGGAGTTTGTATGCTCTTCCTGTGTTTGTGTGGGCTTCCTCCAGGCACTCCAATTCTTCCAACATCACAAAAACATGTAGCTAGGGTAATTGGCTTCCCCTTAAAAAAATGGCTTTAGCCCATGCTTCCCTACATTTGACCATGGTAGGGAAGTAAGATTGTGAGCCACTTTGAGGAAGAGTTAATGAAAGGACACTGGAAAATGCTTCCTCACATGTCAGAGCTAAATAAATACAAAAATAATTCCATACAATTACATTTACTTCATGTAAGGTAAATGGATTAGGCACATGTGGTACCTATCATGACGTATTCACACAACTGTTGCATTTTAAATGTCCTGTAATATGAAATCTAGGCATGCAATTAAAAACAGTGCAATGGAATAGCAAAACTCCTCGGGCCCTGTCACGCTGGAGGAGACAGGGCCACTAGGGGGTGCTACTGCTTGCATGGGAGTGGTGTGAGCCCTGAGAGAGGCCAAGGCGCAGAGTCTAAGCAGTAACCAGATCTTCTCCAGAGCCTCTGATGGTGAGGATGTTGTGCTGCTGGTTACTTCCAGGTTGCGGTCCTTGGGCACACCAGGGTGGGCAACATGAAACATGGTACCAAATCAAAAAGCAGAATATTAGTCGAGGAAGCCCGGGGTCAAGGCAGGCAGCAAGCAAGATAGGTCAGGTCACAAGCCAGGGGTCAAATACCAGGGATCCAGGAGACAGACACCAGTGACACAGGGGCCACTACGGACAAAGGGCACACAGGACATACTGGAAGCAACAGGAGACGACACAGGGATAACCAGAGACTGAGAGGAACACTGGAACAACACAAGGGAATGGGCTGGAAACACAGACTTGGCAACAAGGGGTTAACGCAGAAGCTGGACAGAGGTAAATGCTGGATTAAGCAAAAGGTTTACAGGAACTAGGTCAAAAGAACTAGGGGCTCAGCACCAGTGTAGACAGGTTGCACGAACACTGAGTGCAGTGTGTGAGCAAGCTAAATAGCCAGGGATAGTTAAGGGACCATTTTCTGATTGGGATAAAGCTTGGGATCAGAGGCACAGCCAGAGTCAGAACTGCCTGCATGAGACCGATGCCTACACTTTAGTGTCGATTTAGTCTCGCTAACTTCCTGCATTAACATCAAGAGCCTCCGAAATTTCTGTTCATGTGGACCCTCCACAGCTCACCCACATATGTACCTTCACCGGCCACACACTCTTGGCAGCATGGCAGCTCAGGGGCTAGTACTCCAGCCTTTGCAGCGCTAGGTCCCAGGTTTGATTCCCAGCCAGGACATTATCTGCATGGAGTTTGCGGGTTCTCCCCGTGTCTGCGTGGGTTTCCTCCCACAAACATGAAGTGAGGTTAATTGGCTTCGCCCTAAAAAAATTTACCTTGGACTATATTAATGACATGACTATGGTAGGGACATTAGATTGTGAGTGACATGACTATGGACTTTGTACAGCGCTGTTTAATATGATGGTGTATATAAATACTGTGTAATAATAATGTTGCTGGAAGAGAAGATCTACTTCCATCATTCTATGTTGATCTCAGACCGATGGCAGGGCCAGAAAAAGGAACCCAATGGTAGGAGATTTCTTCTGCCTTTTCTCCAAACAGAAGTGAGTAACAAGATAGTGGTCATAAGAACGGCCCCTACAAGCCCTGTGAAGTCGTCCTGTAGGGTCCCAGGCTCAGTCAAATCTATGTAACTGCTGTCACCATCTGCACCTTCTTCTAATGTGCATGTAGAAGCACCTGACTGCCTCCTGAAGTTACCTTCTTCTCCCAGCACGTGCTGCTCTCCACAGTGGACTTACATAAAGACAAATTTAACTAGAAATAAACAAAGTAAGTAAATGTCTTAATTAAATTTAAAATTGGATAATTGAATGTCTGTATGCATGTTTATAGTTTAGCTTTGATTCCACATATCAAACATGTGAGCTTTATGCTTTTGGGATAAAATATGCTTTGATACAAGACTTCATCTCTTGGTTCCGTAGACTGTAGATGATGGGATTTAACAAAGGTGTCCCAATAGTGTAGAGAAGAGACAATACTTTGTTTAATTTGGCAGAAGTCTTTTGAGAAGGCACCAAATAAATGATGAAGATTGTCCCAAAATACGTACAAACAGACACTAGATGTGAACTGCGCTCTGCTGGAAAGAGCCCCTGTCATTGTGCTCAGTCAATGCAGCTTCTGGGAACATCGTATTCCAAATGCTCTTTGGAATGGTGTGCCCCATCTTGCTCTGAGATGGAAATGGGGCACACTTGCTCGCTTCCCCCCATGTTGCAATATGAACAACTCATTTTTTTTTTCTCATTAAAAAATTAAAAACATCACACCTTTTACCTGTCAACCTGTCCTATTCTCATTGACAGGTAAAAGATGCAGTGTTTATCTTTTTAACCCAGAAGCTTTCATTGGCTTGTGACCTTTGTACCCAAACTTTGCCCCCATTGGCAGTTGATCTTAAAAAAAGCTGTTAGACCAAGGCCAAATTTTGGAAAAGAATGTTGTCATCCAATGAAATGAGACGGGACGAGGACTCAATAGCACTTTTTGAAGAAAAGTTGAAGAAAAGTTTGAAGAAAGTTGTAAAGTTTGACACATTAAAGATACCTTTCTAAGAACAAAACCATGGTAAAGCTTCTAAAGTGATAAAGTGATTTTAGGGATTGGGGTAACATCTTGTCATTAATGTCTGTCAGTTATTCTCTATAGGGACCCCTCCACCGGGCACTTCATACCATAACTTGCAGCATATTTGAGGCACTGAAATGAATCAAGTCAATTGATTATCATTGTACTTTTATTATACAAATGTTATTTACATACAATAATGTTAAATACCTGCAGCAAAAGCAGTTTGATGACTTAACGCAACACTGTCGCACTGTTGCATGTTCTTTATTCTGAAATGTAGGCATGCAGCTAAAAACAATGCTATGGCATCACTACAACCCTATGGGCCCTGATGCAAAATTTGGAGCTAAGTCCCTATTAGGATGCAACTCAGCTAATGGCCTTCTGGAGACAGAAGGAAAGAAGGAGGAAAGAGAGATAACAACAGAGGAGATAACGAAAGAGGGGGAAGTATAGAAAGAGGGTAACAGAGAGAGGAGGGAAAGAGAAAAAGAGAGCAGGAGAATAGAGAAGGGAGCAAGGAAAGGGACACAGAAAATGGAGAGAAATAGACAGAGAGAGAGAGACAGAAGAGCGAGAGGAAAGATAAATTACAGGACAGGGAGAGAGGGAGAACAGGGGGGAGACAGGCGAGGGAGATAAAGAGCAGGAGACAGAAATAGAGAGAAAAGGTTTCAGAGATTTCTGGACTGTATGCGACCTCTGTGTAAACACTTTAACTTTCACTTCGTGGCTCAGGTTACTGTAAAGTTGATCTGCCAGCAGCAAATCCTGGTTTTACATAGAGATGTTTGTAAGGTCATCCTGATTGGTTACGGGATCCTAGGCCATGATCCTGTGGCATCTTGAGAAGTCCAGCCATGTCTGTAGGGTCCTAGTCTTAGTGAAACCTCTGCAACTGCTGATCTTTTTGCCACTACCTACCAGGATCTGCACGTTTTGCTAATATGGATGCAGAGGCACATAATTGCCTCAATGTTACCCTCTTCTTCCATTTCAAGTGTCCTGTCATGCACAGAGAGACAGGACCACTAGGGGGCGCTACAGCTTGCACAGAGTTGGTGTGAGCCCTGAGAACGGCCAAGGCGCAGAGTCTAAGCAGTAACCAGGTCTTCTCCAGAGCCTCTGATGGTGAGGATGTTGCATTGCTGGTTACTGCCAAGTTGCGGTCCTTTGGCACACCAAGGTGGGCAAAGCAAGGTACCAAATCACAAAGCAGAAGAATAGTCGAGGAAAGCTGGGGTCCAGGAAGGCAGCAAGCAAGAGAGGTCAGGTCACATGCCAGGGGTCAATTAGCATGGATCCAGGAGACAAACACCAGTGACACAGCGGCCACTGTAGGCACACGGAACACAGAAGACACTGGAAGCAACAAGAGGCACAGGTGATACAAGGATATCCACAGACAGACAGGAACACTGGAACAACATAGGGAAGTTGGCTGGCAACCAACAGACTGGACAATGAGGGGTTAACATAGGAGTTGGACACAGGAAACACTGGATTAGGCACCAGGTGTACAGGAACCAGCTCACAGAACTAGGGCTTGGCACAATAAAGACACATTGCACGAACACTGAGTGCTGTGTGTGAGCTAGCTAAATAGCCAGGGCTGGTTCAGAGAGTATTTTCTGAGCCAGATTTTGTCCAATGGATTGGACAGAATTGATAAAGCTTGGAAATAGAAGCACGCCCAGCATCAGAACTGCAAGCATGCGCAGGAGAGAGGCGTCTGCACTTTAGAGAGGAAGAGGTAAGTGTGACAGATAGTGTAGAGAAGAGACAAAATTTTGTTTAATTTGGCAGAAGTCTTTTGAGAAGGCACCAAATAAATGATGAAGATTGTCCCAAAATACGTACAAACAGACACTAGATGTGAACTGCAGGTGGAGAAAGATTTCTGTCTGCTGGTCCTGGATGAAACACTAAAGTGGAAATAATGGATATATACCTCAAAACTTTCAATGTAAATGTGAATAGGCTAAAAACAACGGTGAGCAGAAAAAACTCCATTTCTACTATATAAGTATCTGTAGAGGACAATTGTAATATTGGAGCCAAGTCACAAAACAAATGGTCTTGCCATTGAAGAAACCCAAGACCACATAGCCAGATGATTCCGTGTCTTGATGTTCATGAGGTAAGAGTATCTTAAGGGGTTAAAAATAGCCAAATATCGGTCATAGGACATTGACGTGGGCAGAAGACATTCAACACTTTCCACCGACATTCCCAAGTAGAACTGAGTAAAGCAGTTAGAGAAGGACGTGGACCCACCATCACCCCACACAACATCTAAAATATTTGGCATTATTATGGTGATAAAAGGTACATCACACAAAGACAGATTGCACAAGAAAAAATACATGGGGGAACTAAATTTTTGGTATGTAGCTAATAAGCTTATAATCAAAATATTCCCTATAAGGGTGGTGACATAAAGTATTAGAAACAGGAAAAAAATCAAGCCTTTCAGATGGTGGAGATTCCTAAAACCCAGAAGAACCAGTTCCACCACATCTGTTTTATTGTGTCCACACATGGCCTGCTAAAAGATGGACAACATTGGTTAGTACTTTTTTGTGGCACATCTAGGGCAAAAAATGGAAAGCATATAACTTCCCCGTGGTTTGGAGTCCTCATATACTTATCTTAAATTTCATGTGGTAGGATAATGGAAGCAGCCCAAATATATTGGATCCATGAATATATATATATGGGGCTCTTTTTATAAAACAGAGAATAGGACATTCACTTATACATTCCCTTGTGGGAATTTGTTCAGGTCTGTGCATTTCAATAGCAGTAATTGATTCCCCTTATATACAGTGTTAGGAAAGCGGGTGTGGACCCACTGTGGCACTGACTGGGTATGCTCCAGAGGAACGTAACTAAGCTGCTACCAGGTCTTCACTAGAGCCTCTGATGGTGAGGATAGGCTTGGGCTGTGGGGTCCCAGGCCAGTTTCAGCTGACCACAAGAGTCAGGAAACCCGGTGCAAGCACCGAGGGGCTTGCGTGGCCAAGAAATCCAGAAACAAGGATCCAAGGTCGGGGTCAGGCGGTAATCAGGCAAAGTCCAAAAACGTAATCCGAGGTCAGGGTCAGGCAGCAAACAGGCTAAGTCCAAAAACGTAAGCAAGGTCCAGTACACAGCAAAGCAAAACAGAGAAAACACCTTAGCACTGAGAGTTACACAGGGTAAACCAGAGATTGCTCAGGCAACTTCCTGTAGTAGGAGGTGCCTGTAAATACCTGCAGAGATCCAGCCATAGGCTGTAGAGAACAGAGGGCGTGTATGTGTTACCTCATAGATTAAGAGAAACACACACGCCAGTTCAAACACCAGGGCAAGTCTCAGCATGAAGGAAACTCAGGCATGGAACAAAGGTAGTGGGGTTACCTGAAAGATAGGACCCGAGTTTAATATAATTTGTCAAACTCCAGTTAGCATGTATCTGGTCTACAATAAAATGGCTCTGGGTGTACAGTTGAATTATTGGTTCTGTATTTGGGATTCCCAGCCAAAAACCAGCGGCTCTGGGAGTACTGTTGGATGAGTAGCTCCATATTTAGGATGTATCTGGTCTATAAACTAGTGGCTCAGTTGGGGGACTGGCTCTATATTTAGGACATACCCAGTCTTTAAATCATCGGCTCTTGGTTAAATATTTAGGATGTGTCTGGTCTATAAACCAGTGGCTCTATATTTAGAACTTCTGGTCTATAAGCCACCATCTCTGGGTGTCCTGTTTGGTAAATGGCTCAATATTACGATGTATCCGGTCTATAAACCAGCTGCTCTGGTGTACAGTGAGATAAATGGCTCTATATTAGGATGTATCCGGTCTTTAAACTGGTGGCTCTGAGTGTACAGTTGGGCAACTGGCTCTATATTTAGGACATACCCAGTCTTTAAATCATCGTCTCTTGGCTAAATATTTAGGATGTGTCTGGTCTATAAAACAGTTGCTCTATATTTAGAATTTCTGGTCTATAAGCCACCATCTCTGGGTGTACAGTGAGATAAATGGCTCAATACAAGTAGTCCCCGGGTTATATACGAGATAGGGACTGTAGCTTTGTTCTTAACATGAATTTGTATGTAAGTCAGAACAGGTACATTATTTTAATAAATGCAATTAGGTGTTTGTCTCAACATATTATTAGGCAGTGTGATGTCAGTTACTGTATAAAATCCTCAGTGAGTTAATCACAAACAAAGCAAAAAAAATCTTTATGGAGCCTAGACATTCATTAACTTCTAGAGCAAGATGTGCTTTGATATGAAAAAAGAAACAACTGCAGAGTTTGTCTTTGGTCATTAAAGAGTTACAAAAGGCTGCAGAAAGAGCTCACCCCCATAGGATCACTCACAACCTCAGCTGTGTTTAGGAAAAGATTACTTCTGCAAGTCATGCAACCTGCCCTTCCCCCCTTTCAAGCCTCCATCCTGCACACAGCAAGCAGGAAAGCCCTGTTCATATCTAGGAAGTGTCCATATGTCAGATGTCCTTAACTCGGGGACTACCTGTATTAGGATGTTTCCAGTCTACAAACCAGTGGCTCTGGGTGTACAGTTGGATAAATAGCCCCAAATTTAGACTGTATCTGTCCTATACACACATTAACCTAGACACACAATTGTCCACATGGTTAGAAACAATCATTTCCATTACATCCCTAAATTATTAAAAGATTAGGAAATATAGGAAAATGTGAACAACACTTTTAAGAAAGAAAAAGTAAAAAAAAACTAAAAAAAGTCCAAGTTTATTAAAAAGAAAAAGATTTGCATGAAATGTATACAAAAAAAGTTACCCTATTAAAACTTTGTTGTTCACACACCTATATAATTCATTTACAGCCTTTCTAAAAACATTTCATTGATGCAAGAGGACACAAGGTAACATAACGCACTGTCAATGGCATGTAGTCCACATTGTCCATATGACGTGCCCAATCCATCATCACACAATAGATTTGTGATAGGTGAGTGTCATGGACTCAGTTTCCTTTATTGTAAAGATTAAGCCAATCATCCTATTTTATAATTTATCATGGCTTATTATAAAACTGAAGAGCCACACATGGCCAAATCACTCAGGGAACCAGGTGCAATAAAAATAAGCTAGCATGCTTATGCCAAGATTTCCAAAGAAATAAAAATAAAAACTAACTTCTATATATTGTGTATTTTATAATTGTCTTTCTTTACTCCTCTTTAAATAAAATGACTTAGGGGAAAAATGAAGCAAAATTGGTTTATTTTCCCCATGATTTGGTATAGGAAAAATTAACAATTTTATATATATATATATATATATATATATATATATATAATAATTTTGTTATTTATTTTAAATGATGCTATCGTCTTTGTTTTACTTGCTTATATTACATATATTATATATTATATTCCATAAGGACATTATGGAACCTGTATTATTGGTGCTATACCACTTTTTACCATTGAGGGCAAAGCCAGAAACTCCAAAAAAACACAGTAGGTTTTAGGTGTTTAGGGAACCCCTTGTATAACCACAGCTCATAGTACATTAGAGAGGTGGTCAATAATATTATTATTATTATTATTATAATAAACCACCTGGGCGATACACTGATGTCTAGATTTCTGTTCCAAAAGGGGTACACTGTTTTTCATGATTTTTTTTTTTTTTAAATTGTAGACCTGTAAGTTACAGAAATATGTCCGAACAAGGGTTCTAGTAGATATCATGAATATAAAAAATGTTTGAAACACACAATCATGTAAAAAAAAAAAATACTTTTAATAAAATTAAATAAAATACACAAAAATCAGCTTAAACATGACTACATAAATAAATGAAAAATAGCATAAAAAAATTAGCAAAACATTTCAAAAATTTCAAAAAGTTAGCAAACACAAGAGCGGCTTACCTGTTTGTCTCTGCATCAATTTTTTTGATAACTTCATCGGTCAAAAACAACTTCAGGTATGCCAGGGGGTTGTCACATTCAGCATGAATTTTCATCCCAGGTGGTCCGGTGAATGGAAATCTTGGCGGTTCTTCCTGGTCTGCATCAAAGTCAATAGGGCACCATGTGCGCACAGCACTGACCTCCAGAATCGTCGCTCCGTTCACATTCGCTGTCCGATGACAAATTTCCGGGTGAATCACTATCACTTGGTTCCACAAGGGACTCCAAATCGCTATCGCTGCTTTCAACATCCTCCAAAACAGCACTTGTGCCGGTGAGATGCCTTTTGGATGCCATGCGGTCTCCAGCAATCAGTCAGGAACAATCAAGGTCAAAGACAAAGCAATGAAATGATACATTCAGGAAGAGATCTATAAGTCATCAAAAGGTCAGATCAAGATCAGGGCTAAGAGTGGGCAAAATGTAAATCAGGGCACTGGGCAATGATGCTTGGTGCACTAAAATGTGTTTTTATACTTTTATTATGTGTGTTTGTGTGTATTTTACTGTAAAATAAATTTAATGTAATTCACTATGTAATCTGCTTTTAAATTTCCTGCCCCTACAATCCATCACTCCATCGCATCACCCGGAACATGTCACCTCTTGCCGGGTGATGCCATGGGGATGTCCCCGCCCTGCACACTCCCCTAGATCCACCAATGAAGCTGCTCACATAACCCAGAGGATGCGAGCGTGTGACTCGGGGTTACCACTTTTTGCAAGTTTTTTCCCCCCCGAGTCACACTTGGGACTACTGCTAGGGGGGTTAATGAATATATTGGACTTTGGGAGGGGTCCATGTCCTTGTGTTTCAAGGACAGTGTTTGATTCCCACCAGGGAATGTTTGAGGGAATGTCAGATTCCCTGTTTTATAAATAGGGCCTACAATCAAGTGGGCCTTGGAAGTACAGTTCCATAAATGGTTTCATGTTTTAGAATGTATGAGGCCTATAAACCAGTGGCTCCGGGTGAACAGTGGGATAAATGGCTCTATATTAGGATGCATCTGGTCTATAAACCAGCAGCACTGGGTGAACAGTGGGATAAATGGTTCTATATATGTCTATATCCGGTCTATAAACCAGAGGCTCTAGGTGTACAGTGGGATTATTGGCTCTATATTAGGACGTATCGGGTCTATAAATCAGCGGATCTGGGTGTATATTTGAATAAATGGTTCTATGTTTATAGTGTTTGGT
Source organism: Pyxicephalus adspersus (assembly GCF_032062135.1). Taxonomy (NCBI): domain Eukaryota; kingdom Metazoa; phylum Chordata; class Amphibia; order Anura; family Pyxicephalidae; genus Pyxicephalus; species Pyxicephalus adspersus. The sequence goes on from NC_092859.1 coordinate 3,174,748, forward strand.
AAATGGCTCCACATGGTTAGAAACAAAGATAATTAAAATCTAATGTGAACTAAATTTTATGAAGGAAAAAATACAAAAAACGAAAAAAATGTAAACATTTATATGAAATATATGCAATAGTAATAATCACTTTTTAATACTTTATTGTTCTCACACCTAAATAATACATTTACAGTCTTTCTAAAAACATTTCATTGTTGCAAGTGGACACAAGGTAACATACCGCACTGTCAATGTTAGGTCTCTATCTGAGTATAGTCCTCATTGCCCATATGTCGTGCCCAATCCATCATCACACAATAGATTTGTGATAGCTGTGCGCCATGATCCTCACTTTCCTTCATTGTCAAGATCAGACATATCATCCTATTTTATAATTTATCACAGCTCGTTACAAACCTGGAGAGAATTCAGAGCCACACATGGCCAAATCACTCAGGGAAAACAAGTGCAATAGAAACAAGTTAGCATCAAAATCCTCCAGGATTATGCAAAGATCTCTAAAAAAAAGTTAAATAAACTGATTTCTTTATACTTTGTGATGCTTTACTAATCTATAAACAAAATGAGGAATATTGAATCAAAATTAAAAATTTGCTTTAATTTTCTCCATGATTTGGTTTAGGAAAAAACTACAAATAATAAATTATTATGTTTTGAAAAAAAATCCATTATTTTTTAGAAATGATGAAGCTTTAGGCTTTGTTTTACTTGGTTTTACTTTACTTTTACTTTTTCTTGCCCATACCAAAGGATTTCATGGCACCTGTATATTGGTGCTCCAGCACTTTGACCATTTAGGACAACCCACCACCCTTTGCCTTTCCATTGTTAGGTCTGTGGAGCCCTGTGCTCCTCATAGGTTGGTGTTAGGGTAAAAATAGAAGTACAATTCTGGGTAATTATTTTCCTTTGGTTCGCCACATCTTATGTAAAAATAAATTTACCAAGATCTGGGGGTCTCTTTTGAGAAGAATGTCAATCTGTTGTTCTGCCCATTGCCTGTTCCGAACAAGAAGATCTGCTTACAATATATCACCCATGGAGTCATGGAATCAAGTTAACCCAGTGAATCTCGACTATTTTACCTCGGGGGCACTCCTGCTATAGTTCTTACATCCACGGCTCACAGTACATTAGTGTGGTGGTCAGTGGGAATGATGCCTCTTACATTGCTGGCCATTGGGAAGAATGTCACCCTTACAACCAAAAAGATCATTGATGTCACTTAGACTGGCTCAAGTAACCCCCAGCAACCTCTGGAGGAACCACAGGGTTCTACAAAACACTGAGAAATTGTTTTAGATTGTCAGAAAGAGTTCCACTGGCCACAACTTAGTTTAGTGGTGATTATGTCAAATTCCCTGATCACTAGGGACAAGGGAGCAAATTTTTTAAATTCCGTCTTGTGGCCAATTGGGCCGTTCTCGCTTCGTTCAGCGAGACCGAATTTTTGGGACCTGCAAAACCAATCAGGGGAACGGAGCTGACCTGATTGCTGTTGCAGACCTGTACTATATGTTTCTGGATAGAATTTCTCTATTCATGAACACAGTGAGTCTCGCTGGCTGCTCATGAATGAATGCAGCATGGGAAAAATCCCCTGATGTTTCCCACGGCCTCATTCATTCATAAACACAACCTGCATGAGTACTGCGGCTGCATTTACGAATGGATTCTGACCTGTAGTGCCCGGGGATCGCTCACTGACAGAAGGATTCCCACGGCTGTATTTATTAATGCAGTCGCAATAATCTTTTAGTGATTTATGATGGTTTTGTGAAATTTCGCTGAAATTTCGTGAACCCATCGGAACTTCAAGGACATTTTCACAAGAATGTCAGAGGCTCATCCTTACTGATCACCACTATAGGTGCTTGGAACTAAAAAAAAAGTTCCTAAATTAATTTACTAAAAAGTTTACATGACCTAGATTTACCATTTAAACTTTTCATAGCTGTGCACTTTATCTGTCAATGATAGGAATGGAATACACCAATGGCTGCGTGCTGAATTGGTAAAACCATATGCTTACAGCTGTCATCATCACCTGGATTGGCTAAACAATGACAAGAGCTCTGCTGGAAAGAGCCCCTGTCATTGTGCTCAGTCAATGCAGCTTCTGGGAACATCGTATTCCAAATGCTCTTTGGAATGGTGTGCCCCATCTTATTATTTTGTATTGGATTGGATACAGGACTTTGTATTGAATCCAATACAAAATGAGCGTTTGAATTTACCAGTTATATACTTTGTATTTATTTTATATTATTTTGTATTGGATTTGATACAGGAGTTTGTATTCAATCCAATACAAAATGTGTTTGAATGAGTTTCAATTTGAATTTCCCGATGTCATCGTACGCGCCGAAGTACACGCTACGGACAGCGAAGAAGAAGCTTCTTCTTTTCCGCCGGCCGGCTTCTTCTTCTCGGAGAAGGCAACCGACGCTGGAGAGGGAGATCGACTCTGGAGGACGACGCTGGAACACGACGCTGGATGATCACAGCGGGACCAGGTAAGTGATCAATAAACCCAAACTTTTCTCACTGTATTTTCATACAGTGAGAAAAGTTCGGGTTTATCGATAATTTTAATTTTTTTTAACCCGAACCAAGGTCGGGTTTAGTGGTAGGGTGGTTAATATTATTAAACAGAATTTATATATTGCCAACTTGCACACCATGCAGTGCTGTACATTAAATAGGGGTTGCAAATCACAGACAGATACAGACATAGGAGGAGGAGAGGATCCTGCCCTGAAGAGCTTACAATCTAAGAGGATGGGGAAGTAGCACACACAAGGAGAGGATATGTGGGGTAGTGGGTAAGCAGCGAGGGTTTTAGGTGACAGAAAAAGTAGGGTAGGTGAGTTTGAAAAGTTGGGTGTTGAGCATTCTTTTAAATGAGCAGAAAGTAGGCACAAGCCAAAAAGCATAGGGAAGACCATTCCAGAGAGTGTAGGGATTTGAAGGCAAAGCACAGGAGCTTGAATTTGATTCTAAGGTGAAATGGAAGCCAATGAAGAGAACTACAGAGAGATGCAGTGGAAGAGGAGCGGAGGGAAGGATGGATGAGTCTGGCTGCAGCATTCATGATAGATTGTAGAGGGGGGAGTCGGGTTAGTGGAATACCAGAGAGGAGGATGTTACAGTAGTCCAGACGAGAGATGATAAGAGCGTGTACAAGAAGTTTGGTGGTCTCAAGGGACAGGTAGAGGCAGATTTTGGAGGTGTTGCATAGGTGAAAGTGACTGGATCTGGAAATGTTCTGAATATGGGGGGTAAATGAGAGGGCCGAGTCAAAGTTGACACCAAGAAAACGTGCCTGAGGGGAGGGCCGAATAACAGTGTTGTTAACAGTTAGATTTATGTCAGGCGGAGATTTGGAATTTGAGGGGGGGGAGCAAATTTTTTAAATTCCGTCTTGTGGCCAATTGGGCCGTTCTCGCTTCGTTCAGCGAGACCGAATTTTTGGGACCTGCAAAACCAATCAGGGGAACGGAGCTGACCTGATTGCTGTTGCAGACCTGTACTATATGTTTCTGGATAGAATTTCTCTATTCAGGAACACAGTGAGTCTCGCTGGCTGCTCATGAATGAATGCAGCATGGAAAAAATCCTCTAATTTTTCCCACGGCCTCATTCATTCATAAACACAACCTGCATGAGTACTGCGGCTGCATTTACGAATGGATTCTGACCTGTAGTGCCCGGGGACCGCTCACTGACAGAAGGATTCCCACGGCTGTATTTATGAATGCAGTCGTGATAATCTTTTAGTGATTTATGATGGTTTTGTGAAATTTCGTGAACCCATCAGAACTTCAAGGACATTTTCACAAGAATGCCAGAGGCTCATCCTTACTGATCACCTCTATAGGTGCTTGGAACTAAAAAAAAAAGTTCTAAATTGTTTTACTAAAAAGTTTACATTACCTAGATTTACCATTTAAACTTTTCATAGCTGCGCACTTTATCTGTCAATGATAGGAATGGAATACACCAATGGCTGCGTGCTGAATTGGTAAAACCATATGCTTACAGCTGTCATCATCACCTGGATTGGCTAAACAATGACAAGAGCTCTGCTGGAAAGAGCCCCTGTCATTGTGCTCAGTCAATGCAGCTTCTGGGAACATCGTATTCCAAATGCTCTTTGGAATGGTGTGCCCCATCTCCCTCTGGGTTGGAAATGGGGCACACATGCTTGCTTCCCCCCATGTTGCAATATGAACAACTCGTTTTTTTTTTCTCATAAAAAAATTAAAAACATCACATCTTTTACCTGTCAACCTGTCCTATTCTCATTGACAGGTAAAAGATGCAGTGTTTATCTTTCTAACCCAGAAGCTTTCATTGGCTTGTGACCTTTGTACCCAAACTTTGCCCCCATTGGCAGTTGTTCTTAAAAAAAAGCTGTTAGACCAAGGCCAAATTTTGGAAAAGAATGTTGTCATCCAATGAAATGAGACGGGACGAGGACTCAATAGCACTTTTTTTTTTTTTTTTTTTTTAAGAAAGTTGTAAAGTTTGACACATTAAAGATACCTTTCTAAGAACAAAACCATGGTAAAGCTTCTAAAGTGATAAAGTGATTTTAGGGATTGGGCTAACATCTTGTCATTAATGTCTGTCAGTTATTCTCTATAGGGACCCCTCCGCCCGGCACTTCATACCATAACTTGCAGCATATTTGAGGCACTGAGATGAATCAAGTCAATTGATTATCATTGTACTTTTATTATACAAATGTTATTTACATACAATAACGTTAAATACCTGCAGCAAAAGCAGTTTGATGACTTAACGCAACACTGTTGCACTGTTGCATGTTCTTTAATCTGAAATGTAGGCATGCAGCTAAAACAATGCTGTGGCATCACTACAACCCTATGGGCCCTGATGCAAAATTTGGAGCTGGGTCCCTATTAGGATGCCACTCAGCTAAAGGCCTTCTGGAGACAGAGGGAAAGAAGGAGGAAAGAGAGATAACAAAAGAGAAGATAACGAAAGAGGGGGAAGTATAGAAAGAGGGTAACAGAGACTGGAGGGAAAGAGAAAAAGAGAGCAGGAGAATAGAGAAGGGAGCAAGGAAAGGGACACAGAAAATGGAGAGAAAAAGACAGAGAGAGAGAGACAGAAGAGCGAGAGGAAAGATAAATTACAGGACAGGGAGAGAGGGAGAACAGGGGGGAGACAGGCGAGGGAGATAAAGAGCAGGAGACAGAAATAGAGAGAAAAGGTTTCAGAGATTTCTGCACTGTATGAGACCACTATGTAAACACTTTAACTTTCACTTTGTGGCTCAGGTTACTGTGAAGTTGATCTGCCAGCAGCAAATCCTGGTTTTACATAGAGATGTTGTAAGATCACCCCGATTGGTTACAGAACCCTAGGCCATGATCCTGTGGCATCGTGAGAAATCCAGCCATGTCTGTAGGGTCCTAGTCTTAGTGAAACCTCTGCAACTGCTGATCTTTTTGCCACTACCTGCCAGCATCTGTACGTTCTGCTAATATGGATGCAGAGGCACCTAATTGCCTCAATGTTACCCTCTTCTTCCATTTCAAGTGTGCTGTCATGCACAGATAGACATGACCACTAGGGGGCGCTAAAGCTTGCACAGAGGTGGTGTGAGCCCTGAGAAGGGCCAAGGCGCAGAGTCTAAGCAGTAACCAGGTTTTCTCCAGAGCCTCTGATGGTGAGCATGTTGCATTGCTGGTTACTGCCATGTTGCGGTCCTTGGGCACACCAAGGTGGGCAAAGCACGGTACCAAATCACAAAGCAGAAGAATAGTCGAGGAAAGCTGGGGTCCAGGAAGACAGCAAGCAAGAGAGGTCAGGTCACATGCCAGGGGTCAATTAGCAGGGATCCAGGAGACAGACACCAGTGACACAGGGGCCACTGTAGGCACAGGGAACACAGAAGACACTGAAAGCAGCAAGAGGCACAGGTGATGCAGGGATATCCACAGACAGACAGGAACACTGGAACAACACAGGGAAGTTGGCTGGGAACCAACAGACTGGACAATGAGGGGTTAACATAGGAGTTGGACACAGTAAACACTGGATTAGGCACCAGGTGTACAGGAACCAGCTCACAGAACAAGGGGCTTGGCACAATGGAGACACGTTGCACGAACACTGAGCACTGTGTGTGACCTAGCTAAATAGCCAGGGCTGGTCCAGAGACTATTTTCTGATTGTCCAGCAGATTGGATGGAATTGGATAAAGCTTGGAAATAGAAGCACGCCCAGCATCAGAACTGCAAGCATGCGCAGGAGAGAGGCGTCTGCACTTTAGAGAGGAAGAGGTAAGTGTGACAGGTGCCATGCACACTGGACTTAAAGACAAATTCAACAAGTCCAAACTAGTTACAACCAAAGTATATTCATGCACAGAGTTTGGCTTTATTTCATGTATCAAACATGAGGCATTTATGCTTTTGATGTAAAACATGCTTTGATACAAGACTTCATCTCTTGATTCCGTAGACTGTAGATGATGGGATTTAACAGAGGTGTTCCGATTGTGTAGAAAAGAGACAAAATTTTGTTTAATTTGGCAGAAGTCTTTTGAGAAGGCACCAAATAAATGATGAAGATTGTCCCAAAATACGTACAAACAGACACTAGATGTGAACTGCAGGTGGAGAAAGATTTCTGTCTGCTGGTCCTGGATGAAATTCTCACTAAAGTGGAAATAATGGATATATAACTCAAAAGGATCAACATAAATGGAAAAAGGCTAAAGGCAACGGTGAGCAGAAAAGACTCCATTTCCACTATATAAGTATCTGTAGAGGACAATTGTAATATTGGAGCCAAGTCACAAAACACATGGTCAATGGTGTTGAAGCCACAGAACTGCAATTTAGACATAGAGACCATCAATATGGCCATCACCATAAAACCAGAAAGCCAAGACCACATAGCCAGAAGATTCCGTGTCTTGATGTTCATGAGGTAAGAGTATCTTAAGGGGTTACAAACAGCCAAATATCGGTCATAGGACATTGCCATGAGAAGAAGACATTCAACACTTCCCACCGACATTCCCAAGTAGAACTGAGTAAAGCAACTATAGAAAGACATGGACCCACCATCCCCCCACACAACATATAACATATTTGGCATTATGATGGTGGTAAAGAATATTTCACATAAAGACAGATTGCACAGAAAGAAATACATGGGAGAACTGAGTTTTTGGTTTGTAGCTATTAGGCTTATAATTAAAATATTCCCTGTAATGGTGGTGACATAGAATATTAGAAACAGGAAAAAAATCAAGCCTTTCAGATGGTGGAGATTCCTAAAACCCAGAAGAACCAGTTCCACCACATCTGTTTTATTGTGTCCACACATGAGTGTCAAAAGCAGAGGAAAGATATAGGAAAAGGAATAGGAAAATAGTTGGGAATTATGGTGTTTATGGTCCTGAGGATAAGGATCTTTTGGCTGCCAATGGAAATTGTCAATGATTTATAATATATATCACATAGGAATAACTCCTTTAAGACATTATTGCTTCTGGATTTTTGTTTGTTTTTATATTAGTAATAAAAGACATCAAACATACTTTCATTTCCTTATTCCTCAGGCTGTAAATAAGTGGATTAAGCAAGGGATTCGATACAAAAGAGTATACCAAAGAAACATAATTTACAGTACAGTTGAGAAAGGCAAGGTAAATTATAAACAATGTCCCAAAATACATAAAGGCGGAAGTCTGATGGGAGCTACAAGTGGAGAAAATTCAGTTCATGAAAAATTGTTAACATGAATGGTAAGATTTAGTTTGCCTGCCCCTGGTGTAAGATCAGATACAACAAGGAAGCATTTAGTAGTCACATCAGTGGGCCTATTGTAGAGCAGTGGATCTCTTTTATGAAATACAATAATTTACCTGGCTGTTAGCACTGCTTTAACTAAGCTGAGGAGGGAAAAGATGCCTGGAGATTAGCTCTGATGAGGTCATTAGTCACATTAGTAGGGGCTGTTTTGTTGGAATGGGCAGCTCGAAAGCCAGACTGGAGAGGGTCAAGAGAGAGTTGGTGTTCAGATAGTCGGTGAGTCTTTTATAGACGAGGCGCTCAAGAAGTTTGGAGATATATGGCAGAAGGGAGACGGGAAGGTAGCCAGAAGTCAGGCAGGGGTCTAGTGGGTGTTTCTTTAGGATAGGAAGAATGTCTCCAACATTGTTGGTCTTTGGGAAGGCTGCCTCCCCTACAGACAGCCAAACAAATCATTGCTGTTGGTTAAATTGACCTGAGAGTCAAAAACTGTTCAATTCTCAAGGAACCCCTGGAGGAACCGTGGTTGGGAAACATAGAGTTAAACAATGAAAACTGATGCTGCTAAACTTTGTCTGGCCTTCCTTGACCTCAGGATAGAAAAAGGCTGAACAGCTTAGGCAGGATTCACAACACTAAGAAGCTCTTGAGTCTATGGTGACTTCTATTATTTTTACCTGTACAGTGTTGATGTGCATTTTTACATATTACATTGATATGTGGGTATTTTATCTAGGGTGTTGCAACACGTTTAGATGAAGTATTTATATTTTTACCCAGCATAGCTACACAATATATTGATGTGAACTGGACCTATTGAGAACAATTGTTATCAGTTTGGTATTGCATTGGGCATCCATTGTTATATGAATGGACTCCAAGGCTTTTACTGCTGACCTCAAAAAATTCCAAGTGTCACAAATGTTGTAAATGTTTTTAATTGCGCATTAGTCCTGCAATTTGCATTAAAAAAGAATCAATATTTATGAGATCACACGGGTGATTACTGACAGCAACACAGACTACTAAACATGGGTGGAGAGCATTGGTTTGTGCAGCTTACAGTAGCACTGTTCCCAATATTTCAAAAAAGTTATTTTACCCCTTGGATATCCTGAACAAATGTTTACAAGGACCATAGTTGTGCATAGTCAGTGTTTTTGAAGCAAGATTCCTTCAGGGGTTGCTGGGGGTTCCGTGAGCAATGAGCAATTTGTACCTCTCAGGTCAGTTTATCAAACACCAATGATCTTTTTGTCTATCTGTAAGGGTGAAATTCTTCCCAATGACATGGAGTGTACAAGGAATTCTTCATACTAAAGGTTCCCTGTATTAAAAAGTTTGAGAAACTCTGTGTATGGTTCTGGCAGGACTTTCCATCTTCTGACACCATCACTGGGTCTCCGTGCCTTCCTGTATGGATGACGGTTTGTGAGAAGGGCTAATAAAGTGCAGTACATTTTCACTTTTTGAAAACAGGAAGCTATGGCAATGCCCACAAGTCACTCAGAACCTTCATGAATAAGATAAATGGAATCCATTTCATGAAAGGGGCGAATAAGGGACTGTCTGGTAAATAAGAACAGGACTACATAATGCTGGACATTTTCCAGTGAGGAAACATTGGTTACTGTATCAGTTTGTGTTCGATTTGAGCACAAGGGTCAGATTTAACTGCTGTTCTATACATCTCTACTGCTGCCTTGCTTTTGTTGCCTTTCTTTTTTATTATTTTTTTTTTCAATGGGAGATTAAGGATTAAAACTCACTTGTCACAGGTTAGTTTTACAAAGGGACAGACCATTTACCAATTCCCATTGGTCATTCCATGTGGAAGGAGTTTATTGTCATGTCATGAGCCACAGTCATGTGCTAAAACCCTTAAAAATCAAGTTATTTGAATTTTCATGTACTGACTTAAAATCAATAGGGCCTTCAACTTGCATGGAAGCACTAAAAAACACACCTATTCTATTTTATCCTACCCAGTGCAAATGCATCAATGGAAAACAATGAGCTAAATTTTTGCAAAACTAACACAGACATTGGCCTAGAGCAGCAGAGTTAGTACGGGTGCCACCATAAATGTTTTTGTCTGCTGCCCCAGTCTCCATCTACCTTACCTGTACGATGTCTGATTTGATTAATGCATTACTAAGACTGGAATCAGAAATGTACAGTTTGTCTAAATGGGCTATGGACATAAATCCTGTCCTCCAGCTTTAATGCTGTATTTTTTTAAGTCCAGCTTCATTGACAAGATTTTCTACTATGCGACAGGACGTGATGGGAAATACCTTTAATAAAGATGGCAAGCGTTATAAAAATAAACATTTATTACCAGTATATAGGTCAGGGATCAAAATCCTGGTCAGGTACAGTGACCCAATTCACCTAATTTCTTGTCCTGGTTTCTTAGACTCAAATTGCTAGTAATTCTCTCCAATAAAGTCACAGACATCAATAAAAAGTTACTTCCCACTTCTATTCAAAACCATAAGCGAAACATTCAAAATGTGATATCCAATGTGTCCCACAAGAGGTAAAAAAATACTTGATTATTTATTACTAAAGGAAAAATATGATCTAAGTCAATATTTCATCTCACGATTACGGAAGCTGTAGATGATCGGATTTAACAATGGTGTTCCTATGGTGTACAGCAAACTAAGAATCTTATTTAAGCGTTCTGAGTTCTGCTGGGGAGGAACCAAATAAATTATAAATATTGCCCCAAAGTATGAGCAAACCGATGCCAAATGGGAGCTGCAGGTTGAAAATGTTTTTTGCCTTCCAGTCTTGGAGGAAATCCTTAAGATGGTGCAAAATATGGAGACATAGCTCAAAATAATCAAGGTAAAGGGCAATAAGCTTAGAAAAATAGTTATGAATAGAGCTTCTGTTTTTACCACTGAAACGTCCGAAGGAGCGAGTTCTACAATTGGAGTAAAATCACAGAAGACATGGTCAATCTTGTGAGCTCCACAAAACGGTAGATTGCCCATGGTCAAAGTTGAGGTCGACATCACCAGAAATCCAGAAAGCCATGACCATATTGCCAAATGGTTACAAGTCCTGGTATTCATGATCGATGAGTACCTCAAAGGCTCGCAAATAGCTACATATCTATCATAGGCCATCACTGTGAGGAGGAGACATTCGGCGCTTCCAAACGATACACCTAAGTAGAGTTGTATGATGCAACTAGAAAATGACATGGTACCTCCATTTTTCCATATGATCTACAGCGTGTTTGGTATAATGGTGGTGGTGAAAAGTATTTCACATGCAGATAGGTTGCAAAGAAAAAAGTACATGGGTGAATGGAGTCTAGGGTTAGATGGTATTAAAAAAATAATTAGAATATTTCCCATGATTGTGGTAAGGTAAAGAAGAAGAAATAGAGAAAAAATCAAATTCTTCAAGCTTTGGAGATCTCCAAACCCAAGGAGAAACAACTCTATCACCTTTGTCTCATTGAGCTCACAGGCGGCCTGCTGGAAACAATTAAGTAAGTAAACTTATAAGCACAAATTTACAAATATATCCGCAATGATTTATTACCTACTGCTTCCATTGCTATTGTGCTTTTATAAATATTCATTATTAGTGTTGATGTTCGAATTCGGGTTGTCCCTATATTCGACCCGAATATGGCTGTTCGAATTCGGGTATACCCGAACCGAATTTTGCTGCATTCGACAGCAAAAATTGCAAGTAATATGTTAGCCAACACAGAGCAGCATATATGTTTACATAAAAAAAAATTTTCAAAAAATTTCAAAAAGTTAGCAAACACAAAGCAGCACACATGTTGGCATAAAAAAAATTAGCAAAACATTTTAAAAATTTCAAAAAGTTAGCAAACACAAGAGCGGCTTACCTGTTTGTCTCTGTATCAATTTTTTTGATAACTTCATCGGTCAAAAACAACTTCAGGTATGCCAGGGGGTTGTCACATTCAGCCTGAATTTTCATCCCAGGTGCGCCGGTGAATGGAAATCTTGGCGGTTCTGCCTGGTCCGCATCAAAGTCAATAGGGCACCATGTGCGCACAGCACTGACCTCCAGAATCGTCGCTCAGTTCACTTTCGCTGTCTGATGACAAATTTCCCGCTGAATCACTATCACTTGGTTCCACAAGGGACTCCAAATCGCTATCGCTGCTTTCAAATTCCTCCAAAACAGCGCTTGCTCCGGTGAGATGCCTTTTGGATGCCATGCGGTCTCCAGCAATCAGTCAGGAACAATCAAGGTCAAAGACAAAGCGATGAAATGATACATTCAGGAAGAGATCTATAAGTCATCAAAAGGTCAGATCAAGGTCAGGGCTAATAGTGGGCAAAATGTAAATCAGGGCACTGGGCAATGATGCTTGGTGCACTAAAATGTGTTTTATACTTTTATTATGTGTGTTTGTGTGTATTTTACTGTAAAATAAATTGAATGTAATTTACTATGTAATCTGCTTTTAAATTTCCTGCCCCTACAATCCATCACTCCATCGCATCACCCAGAAGGTGTCACCTCTTGCCGGGTGATGCGATGGGGATGTCCCCGCCCTGCACACTCCCCTAGATCCACCAATAAAGCTGCTCACATAACCCGGAGGATGCAAACGTGTGACTCGGGGTTACCACTTTTTGCAAGTTTTTTCCCCCCACGAGTCACACTTGGGACTACCGCTGGGGGGAATAAATGAATATATTGGACTTTGGGAAGGATCCATATCCTTGTGTTTCAATGACAGTATTTGATTCCCACCAGGGAATGTTTGAGGGAATGTCAGATTCCCTGTTTTATAAATAGGGCCTACAATCAAGTGGGCCTTGGAAGTACAGTTCCATAAATGGTTTCATGTTTTAGAATGTATGAGGCCTATAAACCAGTGGCTCCGGGTGAACAGTGGGATAAATGGCTCTATATTAGGATGCATCTGGTCTATAAACCAGCAGCACTGGGTGAACAGTGGGATAAATGGTTCTATATATGTCTATATCCGGTCTATAAACCAGAGGCTCTAGGTGTACAGTGGGATTATTGGCTCTATATTAGGACGTATCGGGTCTATAAATCAGCGGATCTGGGTGTATATTTGAATAAATGGTTCTATGTTTATAGTGTTTGGTAAATGGCTCCACATGGTTAGAAACAAAGATAATTAAAATCTAATGTGAACTAAATTTTATGAAGGAAAAAATACAAAAAACGAAAAAAATGTAAACATTTATATGAAATATATGCAATAGTAATAATCACTTTTTAATACTTTATTGTTCTCACACCTAAATAATACATTTACAGTCTTTCTAAAAACATTTCATTGTTGCAAGTGGACACAAGGTAACATACCGCACTGTCAATGTTAGGTCTCTATCTGAGTATAGTCCTCATTGCCCATATGTCGTGCCCAATCCATCATCACACAATAGATTTGTGATAGCTGTGCGCCATGATCCTCACTTTCCTTCATTGTCAAGATCAGACATATCATCCTATTTTATAATTTATCACAGCTCGTTACAAAACTGGAGAGAATTCAGAGCCACACATGGCCAAATCACTCAGGGAAAACAAGTGCAATAGAAACAAGTTAGCATCAAAATCCTCCAGGATTATGCAAAGATCTCTAAAAAAAAGTTAAATAAACTGATTTCTTTATACTTTGTGATGCTTTACTAATCTATAAACAAAATGAGGAATATTGAATCAAAATTAAAAATTTGCTTTAATTTTCTCCATGATTTGGTTTAGGAAAAAACTACAAATAATAAATTATTATGTTTTGAAAAAAAATCCATTATTTTTTAGAAATGATGAAGCTTTAGGCTTTGTTTTACTTGGTTTTACTTTACTTTTACTTTTTCTTGCCCATACCAAAGGATTTCATGGCACCTGTATATTGGTGCTCCAGCACTTTGACCATTTAGGACAACCCACCACCCTTTGCCTTTCCATTGTTAGGTCTGTGGAGCCCTGTGCTCCTCATAGGTTGGTGTTAGGGTAAAAATAGAAGTACAATTCTGGGTAATTATTTTCCTTTGGTTCGCCACATCTTATGTAAAAATAAATTTACCAAGATCTGGGGGTCTCTTTTGAGAAGAATGTCAATCTGTTGTTCTGCCCATTGCCTGTTCCGAACAAGAAGATCTGCTTACAATATATCACCCATGGAGTCATGGAATCAAGTTAACCCAGTGAATCTCGACTATTTTACCTCGGGGGCACTCCTGCTATAGTTCTTACATCCACGGCTCACAGTACATTAGTGTGGTGGTCAGTGGGAATCTGTTTGGAGGCTGTAGAAGCTGTACACAGTGCTGAAACAAACCCGAATTTTTCTCCCATTGACTTTAACGGAATTCGAATTCGACCACCCGAATTTTTTTGCTATATTCGGCCGAATAGCTGTCGAATCGAATAGTGAGCTATTCCACCAACACTATTCATTATCTCCACCACTACCATAACCTGAAGAGATAAAAAGGCTGAAGGAAGATTTTGTTTCTTGAACCCACAAAGGTTACGGATCAAGTCTTTAGAATGTTTGTCCCTGCAAGCTGTGTCCCCCCCCGTTCTACTAGATGGAGGAGGGATCATATCAGGGACAAATGGAGGGGTCACAAAAAGGAGTCATGCCTAGGAGTCACAGTCATGTATAAAGGGATCCAATCAAGAATAGAAGGGTCACAATCAGGATCCATGAAGGGGTCATAACCAGGATGAATGGAGAAGTCATAGCTATAAGGGGGATAGGGGGTCACAGCCAAGATGGATGGGTCACATCAAGGATGGGGGAGGTCACAGCCAAAATACATAGAGAGGGTCTTGGCTAGAGCCAGAATAGCAGCAGAACACAGCTAGAATGTATAAAGGGTTCACATAAAGGATTGAGGGGTCACATAAAGGATGAATGAAAAAGTCATATCCATGATGAATAAGAGGTCATATTCCGCATGGTTGGCTGGTCACTTTAAAGATTGAGGGGTCTCAGCCAGAAAAGAGAGGACCAGAACTAGAGCTAGAAGAGAAGGAGGGTCACAGCCAGACATACATAAAGGAGAGTAACAGCCCAAAACACCAGCACATGTCCAGTAGTATGAAACACTTCAAGCAAATAAACTTTATTCAAAACCATGGACACCATAGGCCATCTGAGAAATCATGGATGAATGGCAATACTGGTTCCGGAGCTACAGTCTGGGCCCATCAAATTGTTGCCAAATCTGGCTGACATCATTTCTCTATTTTACCCCAGAAGAACCCCACGACAGCAATCAATTGAAAGTGTTCACATAATCCAGGCAGTGATGTACACAAGGACTCCACTTCTATTATTTAAAGATAATTAAAATGTGACTTAATCCTAGCAGCAAACCAGGTACACCAATTTTTTAATGTCATGTTTAACTTTAGGACTAATAAAAGGTAAAAGGCCAATATATAATTTGCCTAATAGTAATAAAAAATAAAAAAAGATAAAACAACTTTTGACTATACGTTCACTTTATTACAGAAAGCAAACATGGCATAATAGGCATGTACAAAATTCAAACTTTTTTGTTTTTACCTGCTGATGCTTCCAGGATGGTCCTTGTTCAGGCATTCTCTGGTTTCAGGTGACAACTCTCTACCAGTTGTGCTTGGACGTTGTCACGTTCAGCCCTTGTGTAATTTTACACTTACTGTATTGACTCACATTGTGCAGTCATTGCCAATTCAGAGCAAAGATGTGCAGATGATGGTGAAGGGAGCACAGGTAGGCAGATACGGCTGCAGATAATTTCCTACATTAGAATTTATGGGTAAAACAATGTTTGATGGGGAAAAGGCAGCGCTTTGTGTCATACAACAATTTATCAAATGAATTGGCAACTAATCCAGATTTAGATCTTCTTTAATTAGACTGGTGGCTGCAGAAAACCAAATTCTGCCAGGTTGCAACATGTAGCCATCTTGGAAGACTGAAGTGTAATCCTGTACACATAGCTATAATGGCAGAGCATTCACTTTTATATATTGATTCACAGATTTCAATATAGTGAATGTCAGATACTGTAAAATAATACATTCAGCTCTTATGCCTGTTGATCACACGCATATTGTGTGATGTATTGTGTAATATTGTGTGTAAAAGAAGATATGTCCAGCATGCGGATCTATAAAATTTTCAGCTACATGGAACAAGGTAAAAGATGTTTTTATCTTCTATTCTACCAAAGGGAATTCATCGAAGAGTCTCCAATAATAAATCTACAGAGAGAAACAATTTACATTCAATACTAAAAATAGTGAAAACTTCTACAGTTCTATTAAAGAAAAAAACAAGAAAGAACTAAACTCAAACTTTTAAACTGAATACCTGGTTACCGGTTAGCTTTATTACTTTGATTCCTTTTATTTTAACATTATACAGAATTGAATTTTGTTAATCACTGCCCATGAAAACACATAGATCCTAAAGATTCTCCACCATAATATGTTTGGTGAATGTCAGATTCACTGCTTTATAATAAGACCCATGTGTGTCTATATTCATGAATACTAATCTATAATATTCTGTATATACTTGAGTATAAATCAATTGAAATATACCCAGATAAATAACTTTCCATCCATTGGCAAGGTTTCTGTAAGTGTTTTTTTATGTTTTTTTAAAGAACAAACCTCTTACCCTATACATTTGAATATAAACTCCTCCAAAAATAAACAGTAGTTTACTTTTAGTTTTTAGAAATATAGCAAATCCTCTCTCTGGACTGCCAAAAGGCCACATACCCATTTGGAAACAAGTAGGAAAAGGCATATGATTTTTGGACTTTTTAGGCCAAATTAATTTACAAGATAAGAATGTTTAAAAACCCTTTCAATATGGAGTAAATATTCACACAAATAAAAAACATACGAAGTATGCAGAATATCCTAAGTGGACACCAAAATTGCTTTTACAACTTGTCAATGCGTTTCGCAGAAAACTCAGCCAGCTTCTTCAGGACAACTTAGGAGATCTATGGCATTAACACATGATCAGAAAATTAATTATATCATATAAACAAGAAATAAATATATATATAAACAAAATATGCACAAAATAAATTGATCAAAGTGATAGGGGTAGTTACTCCAAATCAGGAAAACTACATTGATTTGAGTATAAACCTCAGGTATGTCCATCACTACTAACATTCAGAACCACTACTAACATAACTCACAGAAATGACAATAACGTAACTGAAAATAAATACATCTATGGTATTTTTTAAAAATACATGGCATGTATTTTTTAAAAAAAACATTTATTGGACAATGAGTAAAAATACCATCACACTGGCTTTGTCTATTTTTACAGCTAAAATATTTTGAACATTTGAGTTGGGTACGATAGGTCACTTGCTCTTAGATGATCTTTTTTTCATTACTGTTGGTCTCCAGAAAAAAAAGACACTGTATCCTTATGTAAACTGTGTAACAAATTCTAATATTGTCTTATATAAAAAAGTTTTCTATACAACTAAAGACACAGCACCATCTAGTGGTGGTACTCAAGTATAAATGATTTTTTTTCTAATGACATTTTGTTATTTTGCTTCATTGTAGAAATGTCCAATCAAAGTCACCAACACTCAATATTATGAAACCTAGGGTGATTCAAACTGGCCCAATTCAAGGACACTGGAGAGGTGCTACACCTGCATATTTCCCATGGTGTTTTTTTTGTACATCAGATATTGCTGGGATCAAGTGAGATATGAGAATCCTATGTGTTGTTTGACTGTCAAATTTACTTCCTTATCAATAAAGCGCCCGTCTCCTGTGCATACAGACAATTCTGGTATGCAATTCTGGCTGCTCTTCCATGTTTAATGTGTATCACCCCCCTGCCAGCCAATAAGGAGATAACCTTTTGATATTGCCTCACTTTTTAGCTGGCTCACAGTGCTCAGTGTTCATGTAGTGTGTCTCTAGACTACGGCCAAGCTCCCTAGCTCTGCTGAACTGTGTCCTGCTCACTTTGCTGCCTAATTGAAGGTTTCCCTGTTTAGCTCCTGTTCTAACTCCTTGTTGCCCAGTTTGCTGTTCCCCCTTTCTCTTCCCTTGTGCAGTCTCACTGCTCCTGTGATGCCCTGTGTCCTGGAACTGCCCATATCCCTGTCTCCCTCCAGTGTCCTGCGACCCTGAATCACCCATGCCTATTCCTTGCCTGCTGATAATTGTCCCATGGCTTGCCCCTGACTTGTCTGCTTATTTTGTGCTTCCTTCTGTTCTGCTCACCCTGGTGTGCCCATTGACTGCAACCCTGGTATCAGCCTGCAGTGCAACATCCTCACCACTAGAAGCTCTGAGAAGACTGATACTCAGATACTGAGCCTTGGCCCATAGCGCCCCACAGAGGTTCAATCTCTGACAACCTTCTAAAAGGGTAGCTCAAGTTTCACCAAATTTAGTGAGTTTTATCATGACTGGGAGCTTTTTTTTAATGAGTTATTTGTGAATGGTTGTATTATGTCAATAAATTATTCAACAAAATAGGTTTAAGATTCTTCCAAAATGTAACATTGATCATATTTCTTTAAATATATATATATTTAGGAAATTTTGTGCCGGACAATAGCTTTTGAGAGTGAAGAATGCTGTTTATTAAGGTTTTTTATATTTGGTGCAAAATTGTATATACTTTTTATGTACTATTACCACCACCAATATTTTTTAATTGGTGCTGTCCCTCTAATCATTCAACATTAGAATAGAAGTTCAGTTGACCATAACCAACTACTTCCAGCTGTTTATGTATTCATTGTTGGTGGCAGGCGTCCGGAGCGAAAGACTATTAGGACAACTGGACCAGTAGGCAACGGCACTATTGATATGTATCCAAGCTGCCATCTTGTTGCCAATGGTGTCTTTGTAATAATATATCTAGATTTGTTTTAATGTATGTCTTTTATATAGAAGTGTCGCTGCTAGTTTGTTACCATATTGTTAGTAGTTATAGCAAATGACTTAAAATCGCATATAGCCTCACAAGATACTGTATTGAGTTTTTATTGTTGCTTGCTTGTTTATTTGTTTGGTTGTTTTATATTTCCTTCATAAAACAAATTGGAATAATAAAAAGATTTCATAGAGAGGATCCTGTTATGGTAATTGACCCCCTGAGAATATTATTTATTGATCCATTCCGATTCCCTACGGCTTTATAATAAGACATCATAAAGTATAAAATGTCAACAAAGCTAATATTCACTCTAAATGACAGCTGACACTTGGATCTACTTTTATGTTTATTTGTGTGTTTTTATAAATTTTGGCCATGACTTGGAAACTCATAAAGTAGATAAAGCTAAAAGATCATCAGCATGGTATGTTCTTCATCGATATCTCCATACTTTATATGATTTTTCAGAGAATTGAAAATTGATCATTATTTTACAAGCAAAGCTTTTGAACCTTTTGACCCCTTACATCTTAGATACATAAATTACAATCTCATTTTTAATATTAGCTGTGAGAACTGAATATTGCAAGTAATGATTTTATGTTCCAGATGTAAGCTGTCAAAACTGGT
The DNA here is from genome assembly GCF_032062135.1 of Pyxicephalus adspersus. Classification (NCBI taxonomy): domain Eukaryota; kingdom Metazoa; phylum Chordata; class Amphibia; order Anura; family Pyxicephalidae; genus Pyxicephalus; species Pyxicephalus adspersus. Next base: position 3,194,116 of record NC_092859.1, read on the forward strand.
TTATGAACCAGATACATCCTAATATAGAGACATTTATCCCACTGTACTCCCAGAGCCGCAGGTTTAAAGACCACTTTCATCCTAATATAGAGCCATTTATCCCACTGTACACCCAGAGCCGCTGGTTTATAGACCGGATACATCCTAATATAGAGACATTTATCCCACTGTACCCCCAGAGCCGCCGGTTTATAGACCAAATACATCCTAATATAGAGCCATTTATCCCACTGTACACCCAGAGCCACTGGTTTATAGACTAGATACATCCTAATATAGAGCCATTTATCCCACTGTACACCCAGAGCCACTGGTTTATAATCCAGATATATTCTTAATATAGAACCTTGTATAAATCTGCAAAATGGGCAAATACATTTCTTTATGGTGTGTATGGTATCACAAAGCCTAAATAAATTGTTATGGATTATCACTCACTGATTATTGGTAAAAGACTAGAAATTAGTAAAACATTTGAACCTAACTAGGATTGGACCTTATTGCAATTCACTGTGTGCAGTTCCTCCAACAACCCCTACCACCACCAAAACCATTTTCCATCTGATAGTCTTTATTCTAGCTCAAAACTGTCCCTCCAAGATATCTATATATTGAAACCATAAAATAACAAAATAGGCATTATTCATGGAATTCTATAAACATTTTTTCTCGGCATGCAGATCCATTTGATGATCCCTTTACTATAAGTCAATTATCTAATGGTGAACACTTAAATGAAATTCAACAAACAGTAAAGCAAACTAGGTTTTTCCCAAAAAAAGGTTTTTGTACTACTCTTCCTCCTTTATTACAGGTAATACCCTACCCCATGTTCCCCAGCTGTGCTATTTCCCCTAAAAGTGCCAACAATGTCCTCTTCTACATTCTGGGTTTACCCAGGTCAGAGGTTTAGGACGCTTTTTCCCTTGGGACGTTTTTCAGGAGCAGAACTGCATTGTAAGTCAAATGCTTCCAAATATTCCATTTTTCACCTTAGTTGAACTGAACAGGGCAGAAGGGGGGCATGGGGGAATCGAAATAATTCAGCAGGCAATCTGTTACTTGACGTGAAGAGGTGTATTATATGTTTGAGCAATACCATGAAAAATGTCAGATATTATCTGGAATTTATCCCAAACAACGACCACCCTCATAGCTGTATATCTGGTATATAAGGCACAGCTGGTTCTGGTTTCTGCTTTCGGGAGATCTAGAGTGAGATTTGGTGATGTCAATATAGCGCTTTTCTTCCTAGAGACAAAACATTATAAGAGCATAATGGGGAAAAGATCAACTGCAGGTACATCACAGGCAATACTGGAAACTGGTTCTTAGCCATTTCCTTTTTTCTGGCACAGCTTCCATTGTTCAGTTCATTTTTAGGATCACCATCTCCTCCTTAGGGGATTTTACAGAAAGACAAAATCATTTCTATGATAAGAAGATGATGATTAATCAAATGAAGGTCACAACAAAGACTTTTATGTCTCTTTCAATACAAAATCATGGTTCTCAGACATCATTAGCAAATATTTTATGTTTTTTTTCTATTCTGTGCATACTAATGGTCTCTGCCGCTACTATCTTCCACCAGGCCACCTGTGGACAGAACAAAACAACGGTGACGGAGCTTTTCCTTGTAGGGTTTGGCCAACTCCAACACATAAAAAATTTTATATTCGCTTTGTTCCTCATCGCATATCTGGCTACAATAACAGGAAATATGTTAATAATGGCCTTGATAACTACCAGTCCAAAACTCCATTCTCCTATGTACTTCTTTATTTGCAACCTATCTGCCTGTGAAATATTTATTACCACCACAATCATGCCAAACATGCTGTACATATTGTGGGGGAATGGTGGCTTTGTGTCATTTCATGGTTGCATCACCCAACACTACTTAGGAGCTTCAGCAGGTACTGTAGAAGGTCTCCTTCTAATGGTTATGGCATACGATAGGCATTTGGCCATTTGCAACCCTCTGAGATACACTTCCATCATGAACAATACCACCCGCAACCATCTAGCAGCTTGGGCTTGGGTGGCTGGATATACAGTGATGGTCATGTTGACAGTTACGATCTGCAACCTTCGTTTTTGTGGTTTGAACACTATTGACCATCTCTTTTGTGATCTAGCTCCACTTCTGCAATTGTCTTCTTCAGATACCTCAATGATACAGATGGAAGTTCTCTTCATAACTATGTTTCTAAGCATTGTCCCATTCCTTTTAATCATCATAAGCTATATATCCATATTTTCCACCATTCTGAGAATTTCCACACTGGCCGGCAGACAGAAAAGCTTCTCAACATGTAGTTCACATTTAGCTTCTGTCTCCATGTATTGTGGATCAGTCTTTATTACATATACAGTTCCTTCTCATCAAAATTTGCTGAAGATAACCAAGGTGCTCTCACTGTTATACACAGTTGTGACTCCTCTTCTTAATCCAATTATTTATAGTTTAAGAAATCAGGAAATGATTGATTGTTTTCGACATTATGTTGCATTTATACACGGAAAATAACATTGTACATTTTTGTATAAACTTCAATAAAACTGAATTAAACTAAAGTGTATCTGAATAAAAGATCAAAAAATGTATATATTTTACTATATTTCCCCAGAGGAACCCTACAAATACATTTTCAAGTCCCAAAGAACTCCTTGTGGTTTAGTGGAAGGAAAGCTACAGTATTTATATTTGTAGTAGGCAAGGATAATGCCTCATTACAGTAATGGTTAGAATGCCATTGTTACAAAAAAAAGGTCACTGATGTTAGGGATGAGCGAGAAGTCCTCTGCCAGTCTCGTAAAAATTTCCTCGAACTTCCAATGGGTCCACGAAATTTCGGTGGACCGATTTTGCAGACCCATCGGAAGTTAAAGGAAATTACAGGATGATTCCCACGGCTGCATTTATTGATGAGCACAGCCGTGGTACTCCTCCTGTCACTGTGAGTCGCGCGGCTGTGCTCATCAATGAATGCAGCCGTGGGAATCATCACACGATTCATTTATCAGCATTTATGCTAAAGAATCTCTATCCAAACTATCCATACTACAGTTCTGGTAGGACTGTAAAAGAAATCAGAGGAGCAGAGCTGTCAGCTCCGCACCTCTGATTTTGAATTCACAAGGTCGTTCTCGCTTACATGTTCGGTAAACGAGAAAGGCCAGATTTGCCATGATATTGAATTTACAAATCTCGCTCACTTATCCCAAGTCATGGCATTGACACTGTCAAATAGTGTTGGTTCCAAAACCCACCAGTTTGAAGATCAATCAAGATTAGGGAACACCTAACAATCTCTGCAGGATCCCAATATTGCGACTGAATCCTGGTTGAAAATGGTTTCCTAAAATGTTGAAAAAAAATTCCTACATCACACTTATATCACACTTACTGTTTTAAGATGACAATGCCAAATTACTGTACCTTATCTATGGAGGGTCAGCATTGCCATCTCAAGACAGGAAGTGAGGACTAATCCTCCATTTTCAAGCAGGATCAAGTTGAACTCCAAAGTTTTCAGAGATTATTAGGTGCCTTTTATTAAGTTTACAAACAAATATGGATGTTTACTACAAGAAAAAGCAGTTGTCAAAGAAACACTTTTTGAAATGTAGGAATGCTGTGTGTGTTCCTACATGCAAAAACTCCTGGCTAGTTGCTATAAGTGTCAGCATTCCCTTTACCCTGGCCATTCAGGGGCAGGAATACTCCTGAGAACCTCTTGCCCATGGAAATGTTGTTGGCAATGTACATTAACAACTGAGCTGGAGGTGAATCCTAATGTACACAGAGGGCAGGGGCATTACCTCCACTCAAATGTGTTACTACCCTTGGCAATCCAACCAGCTGAAACTTTGCCCATACCTTAGGAAATGACTAATTTGCAAACACAACATGTGTTCTACTTATCAAAGTTTACCAAAATGTATGGTCCCTTTATAGCCAAATGAAAAGAGGAACACTGGTTGGTCATGATAGGTCGAAGGAACTTTTCTTTTGATTCACTTCATCTCTAACCATTTTATTGGATTGGAAATCGATTGAAAGTCGAAAAACAAAAAAACCTAGCCATGTATGTGTACCAGGCCCTAAATCTTTTCTCCTCTTTTCTTCTTTCCTTTTTATTACAGTGAATCCAGTAATAGAGTCATGATATCAGACCATATAAATAATAATTTAAAAAAACTCTTTATGTAAATTTTTATTTACAGCGTACATGAGTCATATTAAAAAAACTTTTGACAGTATAGGTACAAGAGGATAACAGGAAACAAGACAAGCAAGGGAGAAGAAACTGAACAAAAAAAAACAAAAGTCAAAGATTGATGTAAAATACCTAAATCCTTAAATACATGTTTTCCACTAATTCTTGTAACCATTTGTTAAAATTAATAAAAAAGTGAACTGAACTTTTGCACTGAGCATTTTTCAATAGTCTATCCACTTTTGTTATACTTTAGTGCTGGGGCATTTCTCCAGTGTGGAGTCACCAGCTATGTTCTGCCCACGCCAAGATTCATCAAGATACAACTTCCTTATTGGCCTTGGTAATAAAAGTTTTCAAGTAAAGTGTTACTACTGATGCCAACCCCCCTTTTTGCAGCTTCCAGTGATCCTTGTGCTTATATGACCTTTTTATTTCAGTACCATTTAGGCCTTGTGCTCTTGTGAACCCTTACCTTCTGTGGCCCAGTGCTCCATGTTCCTTTGTGCTTTAGGGATCCTTTTTGCTTCAATGACCCTTTGTGTTTCAGCAATTAAATTTTAGCTCCAGTGACTTACATGTTTGTAATACTGCAACCCTATGACAACTTGTGTAAATACTAGAAGACAAAGCAAGGATTTGCCCTAAACTCTAAGCAGATTCTTGGAGCCTTGTTGGACAGGAAAGGAGTAACAAGTAGGACGTCCCAATGTTGAGGGTCAAGGCCTCGTCTCCATATCTGGTTTCCAAAAAGAATGTGGGGATTTGTTGGGTAGACTTAAGATGGAGACCTCTTTGAATAGAAGGACTACCAAGCATTTGCAACCCCCGCGGGAAAGAGTGCAGGCATAGCCCGTTCCCAGAAGGGCCAAACGTAAACAACCACAGTACTCACAAAGCAACACAAAATTTGAAATTGTATTAAAAACACAAAAGCATACTTATCAATGTTAACAATAATATTTATTCTTGCCCCCAGAGGTAGATCCAGAATCACAAATGTTCAAACCCAACTTCTGTTCTCACTGGATTTGGACGGCTGTTCATGACGACTGTGCCCAGCTGTAGTTAGCATTAATGCATATTGAGGACCAATGTAATACAAGCATGATAGTTTTCATCTTTTTATTGGGCCCAAACATCAGACTATCCTCCTCTTTGTCGCACACAAACAAGTGGGACCTGTTTCCAAAAACTCTTCTAAAAATATTTTTATAATACTCAGTGGTGGTTCAGTTCTTCATTTTAGGTGAACTAGTCTGAGAAAAGCTAACTTGATTTCTTGATTTCTAAGGCTATAAATTATTGGATTTACCAATGGTGTGACCACAGTGTAGAGCAAGGAAAGGACTTTATTCACGTTTAATGACTGCTCTTTGGAGAGGAACAAATAGACAACAACCAAGGTCCCGTAGTAGATGGATACAACAGTCAAGTGGGAACTACAAGTGTAAAAGGCTTTCTGTCTGCCAATTTTGGTTGGTATTCTGAGTATTGTAATAAAAATTGAAATATATGTAGCAGTAATGTACATTAAAGGGAGAAAGGTAGCTGGAAGACCAGTCACAAGGTTATGAACTTCCATAAATGTTGTGTCTGAGCATGAAAGCTGCAGAAGAGGAGCTAGGTCACAAAAGAAATGGTCAATAATGTTGGGACCACAGAAATTAAGCCTACATATCTGGATAGTTGTAGTCAGCATGACAGCAAAGGCTACAAACCAGGACCAAAAAGCAAGCTGAATGCATTTGGGAAGGTCCATGATGGCAAAGTATCGCAACGGGTTGCATATGGCCACGTGGCGGTCATAAGACATGACGGCCAGAAGAAGACATTCTGCTGTTGCGAGGGCTCCAAAAAGATAAAACTGGGTAATACATCCAAAAAAAGGAACTGACTCCTTTTCCCTCACTATAATGTTCATCATCAAAGGGACTATTACGGAAGTCAGGAGAAGATCACAAGAAGACAGGTGGCTCAGAAAAAAGTACATAGGAGAGCTAAGACTTTGACTCACTGCCACCAAAGAGATAATCAGAAGGTTGCCTGATATAGTGATCACATAGAGGAGAAGAAATACTAGAAAGAGGGCACTTTTGTAATTATGAAGATTCTGAAACCCTAGGAGTATAAACCGGGTGACCACTGTTTGGTTCATAACCTAAAAAAGAAAAACATAAATGTATATCAAAACTGTGTATAAAATACACCAAACATGGTGCAGATCATGGTTTAAAAAAAACAAAAAAATTATCATTGTGAAGCTGCTAGAAATGTCTTCAATTTGTTTTGTGTCTGATACTAGTGCACCCATGTTTTCTTACTTACCTCGCCCCTAGCACCTAAGGGCAACTAAGGTCTGAATGGCTAAAGAAGAAATCCAAAATAGAACAGCTTATAGTCAATCAAAAGAAAGACCCAAATCTTGCTAACCTACATGATTATTATTGAGATCATTCATTAAAGTTCCTATTTGTTCTTTCTTTTTTGATTTTAAGGGGTGTAGTATGCAGAATTATCCACAGTTTCCTCAAAATAACAAGATAGAGTCTTAGATTTTAGCAGATTTTTCTCTGTGTATAGAAAAATAATGCAAAATTTAAAAGTATTACCAAAACAAACATCAACAAAAAATAAGGGGCATAGGGAGTGGGGCCCGATAGTGAAGATTTTGTTGTGGTGTAGCACGATAGAATTGCAAACCCATAGCTCAAACAAATGTGGCTTTGCTGTAGGGAGGTCAAGTGTCCTGAAACAAGGGGAATCATTTTAACCCTGGAAATAATAATAAAAAAAAAACACACCTGGTGAAAGAACAGTATCCCAAAAAGCTTGGATCTCTGGGTACCTCCACTAAAGGGATCCCAGAGTGCCCCACTGGGGCCAAAAGCTGCAGCAGGCATCAGTGTTAGGTCCTTTTAGCATAGGGAGATATGGACCTAGAACCCTCTAGAAAGTTCTGAACTCTCTGATTCTCCCTTTGGAGTGATGATTGGCTGCTTTGTGTTGCAAGGAAGAAGCCTTGTTCTAGTGAGTTGGAACCTATCAGTCACCATTGTATGTCAATGCATAGGTTGGCTTCCAAATGGATGGGAGTTTTAAAAACAAGTAAATATCCAGAATCCCAGAAAGTAACTTTTCAGTCTTATTTATCCCAGAATCCCACTCCCTACTTTACCCCATCACTATCTATATAAATATATATTTTTTATGTGATGATTATGTAGCTAAAGGTAGGTCAGAGTAGGGGGACATTGTTTTATCCTACATTTGCCTTGTAATATGCACATTATATTGTATGTGTATTATTTGAAAGGGAAGCGGTAATATGCATCACTTAATGATACCACATGGCTGTACTATCCCATCACCAGAACATAGATCTAGATAGACATTTCATGCAAACTATGTCAACAAGCCATTCTCGGACAAGGAGGAGGAACTTAACAACAAAATGTGCCTGAATTATTAAAGCTCTCCAAGACTGGAGAAGATACACTATTGTGGAGGGGGAACCTGGAACCGACGAGTGATTCAACAAACCTGTAATGGAACTGGTCCAGGATTAAAAAAGTTTCCCAACTAAAAGCAAATCATTTTTGAGAAATCCATTCTAGATTTCTTGGATCACCCAGGTTCTCCCATGACAGTCTATCTTCACAGTCTAGGAGAGTTTTAACCAACCCATGTATCATTGGTCTCCTATAAATATAGTATATAGATTGTAAGCTCTTTCGGGCAGGGTCCTCTCCTCCTCCTGTATCATTGTTTGTATCTGTCTGTCATTGGCAACCTCTATTTAATCTACAGCCCTGCGTATCGTTGGCGTTTTTTCTAAATGGCGGTAACTGGGTTTTCAGCACAAAAGGTTCTTTTGGACATATTAGAAGATTATAATCTATAGCATTGGATGGCCATATTTTTATAAGATTGTATATATTTTTTTAAGATTGTATAAGATTATAGGATAACACTTGTATATGACTATTGAATGTCCCATTTACTCTTTTATGCATTGTCTAGTTCTCCTTTTATAAATACAGTTTATTCCTTTTTAATATTTATAATAATCATATATACAGTTCTATCTGCCCAAAATCACATCACCATGTAATGCTGATTTTTTAATGAAATATAATGTAAATCAAAAATTAAACATGTCACATTATTTGTGAGATTAAACAAAAAAAAAAAAAGAACAAAGTTTCCTAAATAAAGAATGAGGATTTAATAGGTTTTTTGCATTTTAATTTTTACCTCCATTTTGCACATTTTGCAATGCAGAACTGAAAAAAAGGTTACAAACAAAACATAATAAAAATTAACAGCTGGGTAATTTAAAGTTATAGGAATATATTTTACTTTACTTAAAGATAACATTACCTGGAGCAACTGTTCTTTGAATGATCACCACATGATAAGCACACGCACCCACTGTCTGATAACTTAGGTGAAATCTCAGGTAATGCGTTGGTTATACCTCTTCCAAATCTAAGCAAGAATTGTATTGCAGCGTACCATTTGCCTGGCTGCATCCCGAACATGTTGGGGGATAACACAGGAAACATGAATTGTCCCTAGTTTTATCAAAGCTTCCCTGGAGAAGATAGACTCTCATGGAAAAACCTGGCCGATCCAGCAAATCTAGAACAGATCTGATTCAGGATTGAAAACATTTGCCAAATAATTGTAAATAATTAAGAAATCTATTCCAAGTTTTCTGGATTACCCATGATAGTCTATCTCCTCCATTCTATATAAATCAGTCCTAGATATGGGATCACAATATATACCATTCCGTCAAACTTTTATAATATTACAATGGATGTTTTTAATGTATAGAGGTGAGCTAAAAAAAGAGGATAAATTAATGCTGACTCCACAAGAAGTATTTTAGATTTTTTTGCAGCTTATCCGAGATCTGTCACTTACCTGCTACAATATAATTCCACGGTTTATTAAAGTGTTTGAGTTTTTACTAAAGATTTTATAAAAAAAATAATAAATGACAAGCGTAAATGGCAAATTGCAGACAGCACTGCTGGTAATAACACGCAGAGCTATCTAAATTATTTATAGGTAACCTGTATTACTATGATGTGAGTTTGTAACCCCAAGGAATAAATATCGGAGCCATCGGAGCCCTGAATATTCCATCGGGGCAATTATTAATGATTCCATGAAATATATATTTAGCATTATAATTCTTAATGTAACCCTTTACTTGCAGTCAGCTTTGCTGTTATAAAACATAATATTAAAGCAAGCACATCATTTTTATTCCATATTTTATCTTTATCACCAAACAATATTTTAGTTTCATAAAAGAAAGTTCAAGTTAATAGGAATATTCAGCAAATGGTATTCCAATGTCAAGTTAAAAACAAAAGAAATCATACTGTGTAATGTCTTATTGATACTTTTTTCTTTTTGTTTTTTCTAGTGTTTTAAAATTTTGTTAAAGGAGGCCTCTCATCACATTTTATACTTGATATAAAAGGGTAGAAAACTATTTAATATAATGTAAAAAAAATGTGCTTGTTTTGTATTTACCTAAAGATTAAAAAAAAGCCAAAAAAAGGCCTGCAGCCTCCTGGGACACCTATGTTATGCATTTTAAGCTTTGAGCTGCTTCTTCTGCGCATGTACAGTCTCGGGCATAGTTTATTTATTCCACCAAAATTCTACTTGAAAGTGTTTTCCAGAAAAAATTCTCCCTACATAGTCATACATTATTGTAATATGTGTCCCAGTAGTTGGAAATACTGATTCTAGCATAATTTAAATTTTTGTCCAGTTTCAACAAATATGTCAGTCTTTTTTGGAGTCTATATTCCTCCATCCTGACCCCGGCCACCAAAATCTAATGCAATCTGACCTTAAAAGGTTAAATAGACATATTATTAACCCTTTATTGTCCAAAAGTTGAATTAAATCATATTTAGGTAAAATCAAATGTTGGTAAATCAAAGTCAATTTTCGGTTAAGGTTCAATAAATTGAAACTTGTGAAATCTCTACAACCATCTTCAAGCCTACTATGGATATATATAAGCAAAGCAAATTTAAACATTAGAAAAGAATTTTACCAAGGAGACAAGAATTTTGCAACTTTGCAAAGTGTACATCAGTGGGTTACACAAATGGATGACTGAGCGTGTTTTTAAAACTCGATCTCGTGGGAATTTGGCCGTTCTCACTTACCGAAATTTTAAGCGAGAATGGTTGGCGTAAATTTGCCGATCGAGCTCAAATTTTTAAAAAAAGCCGACTGCATTCATTGATCAGCTCATTGAGCGATCCTCAGCACTAGAGGTTAAATGGGGATAAGTCTCCCTATTTAAAATCTCTAGTGCTCTCTGATTGGCTGAGGAAAGATTTCCTCCAATCAGGGAGCACAAGAGGTTTTGAATAGGCAGACCTATCTCCTTTTAACCTCTAGTGCTGGGGATCACAAACAGGATTCCCAGGGCTGCAAGAATGATTGCAGCTCTGAGAATCCACTGCGATTCCAGGGCACTAGAGGTTAATTAACCTCTAGTGCTGTGGTTCTTGTCAATGATTGCTCCTGTGGCCACATTCATTGAGAACAGTGTGCAATCCCCGGCAGTAGAGGTTAATTTACCTCTAGTGTCCCAGGAATCGCAAACAACAGGATTCCCCGGGAATCCTGTGAATCCCTGTGAATTCTCCTAATATAATTTCCTCTTCAGATGGTTTCTCGAAATCGGTTGCCGAAATTTCGCGGAACCATCGTAAATTCGAGGAAATTTTTGTGAGACATTATTCTAGCTCATTCCTGGTTACACATTGGGGTTATGAAAGTGCAGGGCAATGACAAAGTCTACTTTGTGTTATTTGAGTTCTTCCCAGATGGAACTAAGTAGAGTGTGAGCAATGTCTCATAATTTGTACCAAACATAATGAAATGGGAACTGCAGGTGGAGAAAGCCTTCTGTCTTCATTTGGCTGAAGATATTATTAGGACGGTGGCAGCAATGCGGATATAAGTCACAAGGATTATACAACAAGACAATGGAAGGATAGGTGTGGACACCACAAACATTTCACGTTCCACCACTGAAGTATATGAGCATGATAATCGTAGAAGAGGAGCCGGGTAGGAGATAGATAGATGAATAGATAGATAGATAGATAGATAGATAGATAGATAGATAGATGATAGATAGATAGATAGATGATAGGAAAAAACATTCAAAAATGATTGCCACACCAAAGAAATACAGCTGGCTGAGGCATGGGCTGTAAGACATTTGGCTCTCTTTGGAGCATCTTTGGACCAATAGTTATAGCAAGAAACCCATCTGAGAGGGACAGATTACCTAAGGACAGGTGCTTGTGGTTGTTACCATGAATATATAAAAAGGTTTATCAATAAAGTGAACCACGAGCATAAAAGCAAAAAATAAAATCCGGAGATTTCCAAGAAGTAGAAATATGGACACCTCCCTGCAACGCTCCATAATCCTTTTCTTTGGATTCAAAACTGCCATTACCAATGCACTCTAAGAAAACAGCTTAAATTAAGTTCCAGACTGCCTGGGAAAAAAAGTAATATTCTGAGAAAATGCAAAACAGATTAAACATTAAATTCAAAAAGAGCCGTTCCCTTAGCAAACCAGAATCACTTAGCCTAATGAATGAAGAGAAATGATGCCACAAAGTGATGTTTTTGTAGATTGTGATTGGGTAAACATTGCAAATTGCATTCAACCCCTGATTCCTGGTTAACAGCCAGCTTGCAGAGTTTACCTTGAGATATATGTCAGCTGACTAGTCATGTGCCTTCCTTTGCCATGGCATTATCTTGATAGTGTGAGGAGCCCAGTTCTTTGTTGTAATGGGTCATACTGTGATTTACAAGTAAGGAGATGTCTATCAATCTAAGACATGGAGATTGGATTAGTTCAGCCCCTGACAGTCAGCAGCCATTGGGATTACTTATCAATGTCTACCTAACAGCCAGCCACAGCATTCCTATTGATATACGAAGTGTGGGAGTATGAGCTTGCTGTGGCGCCACCATCAATGTTGGAGGACCACCCTTGTTGCAGCAAGCAGAGGGATGCGTAGAGATCCATGGGTTAGCATATAGGGTACAGTAAACAAGAGTGAGAACCAAATGGTGAGCCAATAGGAATGCTGCCCAATTTCCTTCCTTACCACTAAGTGATTGGCATTTGCTCCACTGCATACATTTCTAATCCAGAATTTTTGCCTTAGTTTGGCCATCCCAACCTTGAACCAAACCGTGGCAAATCTGAGCAAGACTAATAATAGCAACAAAATATTAGATATAGAGGGACACCACATTCTGCAATTCAATCGAACGCATGATATGATTAAAAAGTCATAATAAACATTTTTGCACAGTCTGGTTTGAAATTAGTTTATATATTTACATGTACTCTTTTGTCTCTTTTATATATGTTTATTCAATTGGCCTAATTTATTATAGCTCTCTAAGACTAAAGAGAAGATAGATTTTCATTGGGCAACATGGGTGATCCATCAAACCTGGAATGCATCTGGTCTAGTATTGACAACATTTGAAAACTAATAGCAATGTTTATTCATTATACCCAATATTTGGAATTGATTAGACTAACATTTCTGTAAAATAGGTGTAATGTCATATTGTCACCACTAGATGGTGCACCAGTCAATCCATACATTAGCATCTCCAGGTTTATATGTCTACTTTGTTGTATTCTATAAAGGTTTTCTGATATTGTGTAATAATATTATTATTATTACACAGTATTTATATAGCGGCAACATATTACACAGCGCATATACAAAGTCCACAGTCATGTCACTGTGTATAAGAAAAGTCTTTTAAAATGATATATATGTTTATATTTATTATTATTATTATTATTCTTATTATTATTAATAATAATAATAATAATATTAATAATAATAAACAAGATTTATATAGTGCCAAGATTTTACACAGGTCCAGACACTGACACAGGAGGAGGGGCCTGCCTAGAAGAGCTTACAATCTAGGAGGTGGGGGAAGTATCATACAATAGGAGGGAGATATTGAATGGTGGGGAGTAGTGAGGGTTTAGGAGACACAAGAAGACGGGTAGGTGAGGGTGAAGCATTGGGCTTTAGGGGCTCTTTTAAATGAGCAAAAAGTAGGAGCAAGCTGAATGGGACGGGGAAGACCATTCCAGAGAGTCGGAGCAGAAAAGTCTTGGAGTCATTTATGTGATGAGGTTATGAGTGAGGAAGTCATTAGTAGGTCATTTGAGTAGCGAATAGAGCGGCTAGGTGGGGGATATTTCTATTAGTTCAGAAATGTAAGTGGGACAAGAACTGTGGAGGGATTTGAAGGCAAAGCACAGGAGATGAATGTGATTCTAAGGTGAAATGGAAGCCAATGAAGAGAACTGCAAAGAGATGTAGCAGAAGAGGAGTGCTGGGAAGGATAGATTCTGGCTGCAGCATTCATATCAGATTATTAGATTGCGAGGAGCGAGAATGCCTCTGACATTCTCGCAAAAATTTCCTTGAACTTCCGGTGGGTTCGCAAAAATTTCAGCGAACTGATTTCATGGACCCAACAGAAGGTCGATTAAATCATTACAGGAGGAGTATTCAAATTGCTCTTGCAGCACTGTAGTATGTGTACTTGGACAGAGATTCTCTATCCAAGAACACAAGAGTCCCACGGCTGTGCTCATCATGAATGGGTGCAGCCGTACGAATCATCCTGTAGGAAGGAACCACCCTTTAGCTGCTGAACTTTGTAAAAAAAACTTTGTTTCTCCAATGAAGGGGATAAGAAGAATGTAAAACATGAAAAGGTGCCTAGAGCTCCACCTGTTGACTGAAAAGAGCAATACTAAATATGCACATGCATCTATGTTTTGCACGGTTCCATTCATGCTTTCGTTTTACAGTTTACATTTAACTCCGGCTATATTGAGCCTACATTGTATGCTATCTTTTTTTACTGTACTTTCCTTTTACTAGATTTCAATAAACACAAATTGACCCATAAATTTACATAAGCAATTTTTTCATATTTACTTAATTTTATTTTATGCCCTGTCCCAAAATAAATAAAGGCAACACATACAAAACAATATACTTTCTTTAAACCTTTGGGACATTTAAAATAAATTCTGATCCTTAAATATTTGAATGTAACATAAAAACATAAATGAGTATAGACAGAAAAAGGCCTAGTGGTCTATTCAGTCTGCAGAGACAAAATAGGTCAAAAGCCCCAGCCAATTTTTTGGGCTTATTTTGGGCTGTCTTTGTACCTTTAGGGAAAGTTTCCTGTACTGAAAATCAAAGAGAAAGTAAAAGAGGATAACCACAAATTCGGAGGATTCCTCTCTTAGACATTTGACGCATAACCGGTGTCCTCACTGAAAGGTTTCTTCTCTAGTTGTTGTGACTCTATAATTGTAGGTTTCCCTTGAATTTCTTTCCTGTTGGCACTTGACACCTAAACAAATAAAAGTGAATCCCTGCTGTATACAACTAAATGCCCAGAGATGCATTTCAAGTATTTCCAGTCTCTTCTGCAGCAACGTAATACAGCCTGGAGGAAAGAAAAGAAAGTGGGTGGAGAGTCAGAAACCTTCAAATACATTAAGCATGCTAAAAGGATTAACACGCACTTCAGCTGTATGACAAATACAAAAAAAATTAGCATTGTCCCAGATTCAGACGCAAAGAACCTTGAACGTGCATTTGTAGGTACCAATAAAATTCCTTTTGAGTGAATCCCTGGCTTCGGAAGAAATATTGAAGAAGGACCTGAACTCCATCCAGGTCTTTGGAAAAGGCCAGAATCCATAAGGGATCACCATGTCACACACTTCGGCCGCCACGCTCTCCAACATGAGGCCAGAGGACAATCACCAAAAAAGTCCTGAATTTTTCCAGTGAATTTCCAATTTCTTGAGGTAGTCTGGGTTACAAAAGACAACATTGTTCTTCAATTCAAAGTCTTCGATCTTGTAATGCATCCGAAGAGAGACCTCTGTGTTTAATGAATATGAGAAAGCTGGTAGGAGGATCAAAGAGGAGCCGTACTCCTTCACCATCATGATAAAAGGTTTCCTCTTCTCATTGAGGCTGTTGAACCTAATAAAGAAGACACAAATAACTTCACCTAAAAAAGAACCTTCATTCTACTTTCCTTATGAGTTCATATAGTTTGTTAATGAAAGAAGCAGTATGGTAAAAAAACCATGGGGTTCTGAGTTTTTATATTTTTATTCTAGGTATACCCAATTATTGTATATTTAGAGTTTGGCAAGTTTGCCAACCCTGATGTCTTAGTCAAGGCTTTTGGAAAGGTAGCTGTTTGGCAATCTACACAGGAACCACAACTTCTATTAGCTTTTGGTTGCCAAAGATGGATCCACCTAATGCCAAAGGTGCATTCACCTAAAATGAATGCTGTTTGCTGTGTATCTCAACAGTTGGCACCCATCCATTGTTTACGCTCTCCATCTTGTATTGGCATAACAGAACTTGCAGTAGGCCACCTCATTATCCCTCTATTTTGAAAGCATTTACCCTACTCAAAGCCCATGGTCATTTCAAGATTCTTTTTATGTTAATGGATGTAAACCCACCAATAATATTCAGGTTTATTAAAGCTGATTTAATAAAGCTCTCCAAGACTTGAGATGATAAACTATCAAGGGTAAATGTTGGGTGATTCAGGAAACCTGGAATCCATCTGGTCCAGCCTTGAAAACATTTGCCAACTAATAGGTTTGCTGGATCATCCATGTCCATCATGATAGTCTATCTTCTCCATTCTTGGAGAGCTTTAATATATCAGACCCAAAGTGTATAAAATTGTGGTATGTGCCTTGATGGTATTTAGTTCCACTGCATGTAAGTCCCTTTTTTCACTCTTTTTTCCATCAACCTGCTCACCTACAGTCTCCCATGTTCCCCCATCAATATAGTTCAAGACTCTCTAATTTTCCCGACTCATAGTGAGTGCTGGTATAAAAGGGTCCTGACCGTAATGTGTAAATGGGCTTGTAGGTAGCTACATTGAGTTTTTGCCTCCTACCTATGGATTCTGTAGTCCAAAGTCATTCAAAAAATCTACATGGCATTTGTATCTTCCCTCTGGCACGCCCCAAAACCTGGTAAGGTAATTGACTTTCTCCCACAAAATGGCCTAAAACTTGTTAATAGCATTGGACACATGTAGTAGAATGAAATATGAGATGCAAAATCCTTAGAGTATTTGGCATCATGTATCAATTTCACCTGGAAAAAGAAAAAGGGAGCCAGGATTGTGTCAGGCGTAATTGTGTCACTGCAGATTTGCAGCTCTTTACTTGGGAATCAGGCCCGGAGTGTCCTGGAAGGAATGAGTAGGCCAGGCACTCCATCCTGCTATCACGGTCCCTTCTGTGACTGAGGTTAGTAGATCTGTGAGACAAGCTGCACGTGAGGTTACCTGACTGTCTCTTTGTTTTTACTTGTTTCTGTGTTGTTGTTTGTAATGACCACACCCCTTGTATCAGCTGCAGCTGGTGGTCATTACTGCTCCTCTATTTAGTCTGACCTCACACTTCATGCTATGCGGTTGATATTCACTTCTGGGATGTGAAGAGCTGGTGTGTTGTCCTCTCCAGAGTTCCTGCTTCTCTATCTCCTATTAAGATAAGTTGAATTACTTACTCAGGGAGACACTGGTTCTTTCATCAGGGAAGGAACCAGTAATCTCAAGCCCAATCACTGCTCCTAAGGCTATGGAGGGCTACTAGGCCCTAGGTTCCAGTGTATGAGTATTCTTACCATCAGGGGATATTCATACTGTCAGGAGTCAGGGATAGGTTAGGGTGTCCGTAGGGGATGACCGTTTCCTTTTCCCTAGCCATTGAAGGCCTAGTCCCTTGTATTTATCTTTCTGTTTTCCTCCCCTCCCCGTTATCCGTGACACCTGCTTCCAAGCCAGAAATTGAGGATGGGTCCGGAGCATTGGGCCAATGATAATAAAAAGACACGTTTTTGAAACAGAGAGAAATTGGAGCTCGAGGCCCGGTGGTGTGCAGCCTGCTTGTTGGTAGGGGCCAGAAGGTCTCCCAAAGTTTGTCTGTAGGACCAATGGAGAGAGAGCCAGGAGGGTAAATTTCTGTTTTTTTTGTGTAATGCTCTGGAGACTTCTGTCACCTGTGAGGGAAATGCCTGGAGATTGCTTTGTGTTGATGTTTTTTGTGAATAAAAGTGGACAGAGCTCCCTGAAATGTAACCCTGAAGCCTGAAATACCTCTCCGCAACACATGTGTTTGACTTGAACACCTTGCACAATGTTAGGGATTTTGTGCTATTATGAGATATATGTGGTTAAATAAAGATATATTTGTTTCCAACATATTTGTATAATGCTTTGCAAGTTTCATCTGTCATGTCAATTGTCCTCATTTTTGTTTTATTGCTTTACTTCACTGTTCATTGGGAATTTCACATTTTTCTATACAGACCTCAGACTCAACTTAGTTCTCTTTTCTCTATTACCCTGCACCTACCTATTAGGATGCTTGGGTTTGCAGTGACGAGATCAGTCTTCATTCCCACATCCTTTTCCAATTCAGCGGAGGAAGATTTAACCTTAAAATGTAATATTTAGGGTTGTAACATTTTGCTTGTAAAGAAAATTAATACATTTTATTTAGTTTGAAGATATGTGTTTTGGGTCATTTTTGGCAACTATAGCAGGTCAAAGATGGTTGAAAGGAATTTCTGTATTTATCAGAAACCCATTTCAACCTTAAAAAAATTATACAACAAAAAAAATCAATCTTTGTTTTGCCTTCCTGATTGACGTAATCTTTCAAAATTGCAAAATTTTGCCAAAATGTTCGCTAAAGAAAACCCATTTTACCAGCCACTGAAGACATTGGTAGACTTTTTCTTTTAGGAAAATTTTTTGGCTTTTTAATTGCTTTTTTTGTTATAAAGTTGCTTTAAAAATGCTGATACTTATATTGTTTTTTTTTAGAATGTGACTTTGTTACACATACTTACTGGATCAGTTTGTGTTCTGATGGGTTCTCGATCCAAGTACACTCTCATAGTGCCATGACAATCTCAAAAAACTTTTCTTTTTTAAGTCTAAAACAATACTTCATTTTCAGTATGGAAACAATAAGTACCTAGATTGTATTTTAATATATTGATAATTTTTAAACCCAACTGTCGGTATTTTTCCTTTTTTCCTATTTTTTTCTTTTTTTTCAATTATAAAAAGTGTACACACCACTGTTAATATCCTAGGTTTTATGATTTAAGAAAATGAGATCTCAATAAATAATTTCCGAAACATTTCTGACCTCTAATGTGACTTATAGCCTGTAGTCAACTGAAAAACAAACATCTTTTAGGGAAAAAATATGAAAAAATATAATGTACGATAAGCTGGTTGCATAAGTGAGCGCTCTCTTAAACTAATACTTTGTTGAAGCCCCTTTTTATTTAATTTTGGCATTCAGTCTTCTTAGGTCAGCGTCTATGAGTATGGCACATCCTGATTTGGCAATATTTTCTCCAAATCTCTCAGATTGTAGGGCCATCTCTTGTGAACAGCCTTCTTCAAGTCACCCCACAGATTTGTTATGGGATTTAGATCTGGGCTTTGAATGAGCAATTCTGAAACTTTTATTTTCTGTTGAAGTTATTATTTAACCCCCCTAGCGGTAATCCCTAGTGTTTCTCGGGGTGGATTTTCCATGCAAAAAGCGGTAATCCCGAGTCACACTCAGGGTCGCTAAAAAGATTAGAAAAAAACACTTACCTTGTTCCATTGTTGTCCCCCAGTGTCCTGCAAGTCCCCGCAGGTCTTCGGGATACATCCTCCTCTTCCGATCTCCAGCTGATGATCTCCGGGGTTTCTGTCTTGCATGACGTTGGTGCATGCGTCGGTGTGGGTCGGAGGAGTGACAGGAAATTCAAATAATTTTGTATGGGATTGAATACAAAATAGCTGTATTGAGTCCAATACAAATAAAGCCTGATATAAAATATATATAATTATATTATATATATATATATTATATATGCTACTGTATAGTTATATTACATGTATCACTATTTTTTATTTTATTTAAAGTTTAATATTAAATGTATTAATTATTGGACATATTTCGATAAATTATGCCTAAGAATTATAGGTCTAAAATGTAAAATAAATTTCCATGCAAAAAAATATAACGCTTTTTGAGTGGAAATACGGACAGAATTAGAACGATAGGGGGGTTAATTGATTCAGATGTATGTTTGGAGTCATTGTCATGTTGAAAGGAGAAATTCCTCTTCACCTTCATCCTTAGCAGATACTTGAAGGTTTTTTGGACAAAGGTGACCGATATTTAGGACTGTTCATAATCTGCTCAACTTTGACTAGGCCCCAGTTCCACCTGAGGAAAAGCAATTCCAAAAGGTTCAATCTTGGTCATCAGGCCATAACACATTTGCCTACATAGGTTTAGTATATTTATTGTGGTTTTTGCAATTTTTAGCATGACCTGGATGTTTTTCTTCTCTCTTGCAACCCTACTCCATTGTCCAGACACCACCAAAAGATCACCCCCCCTAAAGTAAAACAAGGTGATAAGATTTTTTGTGGTCTCATTTTTTTAATCACAAAATCCTGGCATTCTACCAGGGGTGTATACACTTTTATATCCACTGAGTTTTTGTGACCCCCTCCATTGGGTGAAAATAATTTTAATTCTTTTTCCTGACACCAGAGAAGGAATAAGGAGAGAGGTCATCCCCCGGGGCAGGAAGTCATGGACAATGACTCTCGACCGCCTATTACTGCAAAAAAGAAAGACATTAATGTCAATTTCTTTTGTGGGGTCCGACGCATTAGTAAAAAAATCTGGAGGACATATTCATTTTTAATATAAAGAAAATACCACTCACAATTTTTAGGCATCTCCCAAGCTTGCAATTTAGATTTATATATTTTTAATGCTTTCCCAAATTAAAAGAATGTTCTCCCTGAATATGTTTTTTTTTTAAATCTTTACTAATAGCGCATCCAGTAGGTATTAACCCTAAAATAGTAGACAAACCTTTATGATCTGTCCCCCATAGACTTCAGTGGAGTTTGCTGCATATATACATATAAAGACACATGAAAAACTGTAAAACTCACATCTTCATTGTAAAATGTAATATAAGGAATTTAAGGCATGAACATTCAGCAGATGATAGCGTACCAATAACAAATTCATCAAATTTATCATTAAGTTTCATCCAAATATTTATTGTGCTAGAAAGAATTAAACCCCATCAGCATAGGCTCAACCAGTCCAGCTGGCAGGCATAGATATCCCCATTCCAAATGTAATTTACCAATAATTAATTCCATATTCTAAAATTCCTAAATTGTGAGTTTGATTGGGTAAGGTCGTTTTTATTCTCCTGTATCATAATTTGTACATGTTGTCATCTGTTGTGCAGGTTTGTTATATGTTTATCTTGCAGGGCTGCATAACATGTTAGGGTCTTTGAAATGAAAAGGTGAAAATTATTAATTATTAATAAATCTGACCTCAGAAATTTTGAGGCAATAATTTCTTTCTGTTGGCTGTATGAGATTTCCTACAATTTCAAATGATCCATAAGAGTTTGAGTTCTTTTATATATATATATATATATATATATATATATAATGTTTAACTTAATATATAGTACCAATAATAGCTTGGTTCTTTGTAACTCAATTTATATGTGATGCAAGAAAAATCTGATCAGCAAACCATGTAGTGTTATTTTTTTCTTAAACATTCACTTACAATGATGAATGTCCTTAAAACCCCCCTTCCCCTTCACTCCTTGTAAAGTATCTCAAAAACCTAAATTTTGTGTGTTAAATTAAAGGAGAAATGGTTGAAATCTTCACTGTCTTCTGTTTTTTTTTTCAATACGCTCTTTTTCGCTTCCCCCACCTTCTTTTCTCTCCTTCTTCATCTCCTTCTATGTCTTCCCTCTATTCTTTCACATTTTTTTACTCTCTTTCCCCCATTCTCTTCCCTTTGCCCCTTTTGCCTTTCTTTTCACTCTCTTCCTTTTACCCCTCTGTCTTTTCCCTTTTCTCTCTCTCTCTCTTTTCCCCAATTTCAAACATGCATTTCCCAAAAAAGCCCATATACACCCATCTATATATATAAATTTATATATAACACCAAATATAGCTCTGACATATAGTACAGTGCTGTACAAGAAGCAGCAGTGCAATCACGAGTCTCAGTCATATGTCTAGGAAGTTTGATGATGTGTTTCCTAGTAATGGTGCAACATAGCAAGTTTGGTTAAAATGTCTCCATGCGTTTCATCCAAATATAGCTCTGACATATAGCACAGCGCTGTACAAAGATGACTAGCGCTCTCACATGAGTCTCATTCATATGTATGGCAAGTTTGGTTGAAATGTCTCCATGTGTTTCTGTGTCTCCATGTGGATGGTGGAATATACATACACACATACATACATACATACATACATACAATTTTATATATATATAGTTTGCTAACAATATATACAGTATATTGAACACATTTTGGCCAGCAGTCCCTTTTAGATAAATGAAGTGAAGCTTTCACATACACAGTAAGCTAAATATGCCTCCATTACTTCAAAAACTTAGCAGTGAGAGTGCTCAGAATATTCAGAGAGACTCTCTAGGTTCTGGTAGAAGAGGTAACATATCATCATAGTGCTTAGACTTAACCTTCCAGTGTCTCATATTCATATGATGCTACACTCGTTCATACAGCAGGTTACTTATGTGGCTTGTTCACAAGTGATCTTAAAACCAGTAACATATGCCAATATTACTATAGATAATTATGTATTACAGCTTTGTGATACAAATTTCCTCCAAATTAATTTAGGTCATCTAATTGCGTACATTAAAACAATGAAGAAAAAACAACTATTGTTTACCTTACCTATCTAAGCAGGTGGTAGGGTGAATTTCACTTTGGCTCCAGCCATGACTGAAGCTGAATATCGTCATGCGAATATTCCCTTGGACATTAGACATGGCATACTAATCACCTCATACATCTAACATCTTCATGGAAGTCCTTGGACAAGGTGATGAAGAGCCTCCAAGTGATATCTTGTTGGTTTGGCCACGTCTTGTTGGTTTTTGAGGTCTGCAAGGTCAACCCAGTAAGAGATATTTGGTGACCACTAAGCTATCCAGGTCCTAAGGAATTGTAATTAGTAATGGGATAACTGTTGTGACTTCTGCTCATTGACGCTCATCACATTCAAGAGATATAGGCTACCCAAACTGATATGTTGTAGCAGAATTGCTCAACCTTTTTTAACACGGGGAACTCCTTGAAATAACTTTCAGGCCTTCAGGGAACCACTAATTATAATTAATATATTCACAGCTCACAGTAAATTAATGTAGTGGTCAATGGGAAGAACACCTCTTACGGTACTGGCCAGTGGGAAGGCTGCAAGCTTTTCAAAGCCAAAAAGAACATTGTTATCCTGTACACTGACCTGACAGGTCCAAACTGCTCATTTCGCAAGGAACCTCTAGCACCCAACTGAGGAACTTTAGGGTTCCACAGACCCTTGTTAGAGACACCGAGTTACAGGTTGTGCCTAAGTCAGAGAGGTTTTGGAGGTCTCAACCTTATTTAAAGCTGACATGAAAAAAGAAAATCAACCAATGTATTGTTAATGTGATGCCTTATTGCTCCATGGCTTCCTAGACATCCATTTATTGGTGGATGTTCAGAGATTGGTTTGTAAAGTCATTGTTTTTAGGCAGTGACAACATTATTTCCTCTTCAGGGGCTGGAACATCTTCTCTATCTCTGGACTGATATATAATAATGTAAATTATTTCTGCCCCATCCTTGCTCCACCACCCATGTTGTTAGGCTCCTTTTTACCCAAATGTGCAGTGCCCTTCATGAAAAAAAGACAATTACATATGGTGCCATCAATTATTTTTCCTCTTAGTCCAACCAGATCCAAAAACTAAAATATTGCTAATTGATGGTATAATTGGTAATGAATAGTGTTGGTCGAATATCTCACTATTTGATTTGACAGCTATTCAATCGAATAGTAAGAAATTGTTCAGGTAATCGAATCCTGAACACCACTGGAGTCAATGGTGGGGAAATCGGATTATTTTTAGGGACTATTAAGGGCTGCAAGAGCAATCAGATTGCTCTTGCAGCCCTATTACTAGTTGTAGGTGTTCTTGGATAGTGTTTCTCTATCCAAGAACACAGGAGTCCTGTGTTCTTGGATAGAGAAACTCTATCTAGGAACACATACTACAGGACTGCAACAGCGATCCTGATTGCTGTTGCTAGTAGTATGTGTTTTTAGATAGAGTTTCTCTATGTGATGAATGGGGTAACTTGTCCCCATTCAACCTCTAGTGCCCCAGGGATTGCCTGCAGTCACAGCTGTGACCTCAAAGTTCCCACGGTCATGTGACCGTGGGAACTGAACTGCAGATGAACTCTGCAGTTCCACTACCATTCCTGGGGCACTACAGGTTAATTAACCCTGGGGATAGCACACTCTTCTCAATGATTTCCCAAGTATCGCTTACTCTGTAACACAGTAGATAAAATAAAGATGTAACAAATGTATCATATTTTTACTGTGCTGGAAAGTGTGTTACAGTGTAAGAGATATCATGTCATTGTAACGATAACCTGTAAAAAAAAAAAAATTGGGGTAAATAAACACAAACACTCAATAAATTAATTTAACATTAATTATTTTTTAACACTTTTTTTACATTTTTTTCCCGAATTTTTACCATCTTTTTTTCGTGTTGGGTCTACCCAAATTTGAACAGCCATTTTCGGGTAGAATATAAAGACAACCAGAACTCGAACAACAACACTAGCAATGAAAACCATGATTATTCCTATAAAGGCAAAACAATTCCATTAGTTGTTGTAGAATTGAAACAGACATTGCCAACAGGTTTGTAGGGGTATCTTGGAGGTTTGTAGGGGTATCCTAGAGGTTTGTAGGGGTATCTTGGAGGTTTGTAGGGGTATCCTAGAGGTTTGTAGGGGTATCTTGGGCCAATACATTTAACTGCATGTTTTTGGAATGTCAGAGGAAACTGGACCACCCGGAGGAAACCCACACAGACACAGGAGAACATACAAATTGCAGAAAATGTCCTGGCCCAGATTGGAACCTGGGACCTAATACTGCAAAGGCAAGAGTGCTAGCCTCTGAGCCAGCCATGTGTTTTTATTATGCTTAGAAAAATAACACTGTCTGTGTTTGTAAATAATGTTAGTCCTAGCATTGGAATTAATACCATTTGTTGTACATTTATATCCTTTCTCTGCAGAGGAGTCTGGCCTGATTCTGATATTTTTCGATATGCTGCCAAAAGATCGTCATTGCACTGCTGTATTTGGGATGCCAACCCTCGACACACCTTTTGCCGTTCCAATGAACTGAATGAAGTCATTTCTAGCCCCTACGTGTGAATGGAATGTTTTGACCTGAGTCACCAGGCTCTCAGATAAACATTTGTGATTCCAATTATGTGAGCTACCGGAAAGAATATTTTCCTCAACAGTTCTGTAGAAACAATCTGGACTTCGACTTGGATGTTGGCTGTACAGTATGCTGCGTGGATGGCATCTCTGTCTTCTCTCAGTGCTGGCTTTCTATTGCTTCTACATCAATCTGCAAGGGACTACGACCATTCACTTCTGGTAATGATTTCAGAATTTCTCATGTGTCTTGTTTATTTCTCATCCCCTTCTTATGGAAAAAATAATTATTGACACGTAATGACTGACAGCTTTGTCCCCTGATTGGTCTTGCAGGTCCCGAATGGCCCTTGCCAGCCGAATTTACAAAGGTCCTTCTCACCTACATGATTGGTAAGCAAGAATGTCCCAATTCCCCGCGAGACTGAATTTAATCCCTATCCAAGATTTATCCAACTTTTACCCAAAATACATGCATTTTCACTTTGGATGCCATAAGAAAATGTATGAATGAATGAAAATTGATTAACATATTTTCAAATAGAATCCAAAGTGAAAAATGTGTAAATTTTAAATAAAAGCTGAGTAAATCTTGACTAATGCAATGTAAATGCATTTGTTTTTCTTTATAGTTTTTTTTGGCTTTTTTTGGCATGTATAGGGTATTCTTTTTCTTTGATTGTTGTTGCTCTCCTTTTTATCATTGATTCTGTAGAAAAAGGATGGATGGAGAATGGAGGAGTGGAGAATATTTGTTGAGTATTAAGGCAGAGGGGGAATTTTTGGGCACAAAAATAGGTGCCTGCTAACTGACTGCGTTTCCATATTCCTTATTCCTAAAAACCACCAAAACATATCGATTTTCTCCATTGATGTGCTCCATTACCCAAGATGGTAATTTCTACCAATCCTCCCTGAAATGTTGGGTAAAATGAGAGAATAGCTGGGGATCTATACAACTGTAGACCCTGAAGGTGAATCAGCAGTCAGTAAAGTGATTTTGCCCACCCTCATCACTTTTTGTGAGTAGACCAACACTTTATTGACTTTATATGTGAAAATGTAAAAAAAAAAAAAAGAATGTCTATGAAAAATACTTTGATAAATAGAATATCTTTAAAATGAGTGATATAACAAAGGAGATAATGTTTCCATTTTATTGTTTTATTAATTTAAGTTTAAACTCGTTATATCATTGCTGCATTGCAGATAAAAAGCAAGTAGTAATAAAGCACAGAACTGGTAAATATTAAATGGTAAATATTGAATTGACCCACCCCATAATGACCATCCCCAGTATTTTTAAATCCCCTATACATACTTTTTCCTGCAGTATTCTTGTCAGTTCTATAACAGCTTCCATTTCACAGTTGGTGGATGTTGGTGGGAATTCCTCCAGGACCTAGTGGTGGCCATGAAATGATGTGTGGGCACCTCTCAGGTTTGGAGTACTATGAGCTCAGGTTGAGTAATATCATATCCACTTTGGGGTGAGGGATGGAGGGGTTGAAGATGACAGGCTAAGCTCACATGACGCGGGCAGAATGGCATGAATGCATTTTTTAACTGTTTACTGGAACTGAACAGTGGAGGAAGCCAATGAGATCACTAGTAATTTGAATGGGTAAGTGGTCTTTTTTTCTTCCATATAGAAATGGAAGAAGAATTGGTATTGGTCCTCTATCCGTTCCATCCAGTATAGAAAGTAGGGAGAAACCCAAAATATTACAGTCATCCCACAGAAAGGGTTGAAGGAAATCATTTCATAGAGGACACCTGTTTTTGTGTCAACTGCGGAAGATACAAATTCCCTTAATTTTGAGAGATCTCTTACTTTCAGATTTGTTTCTTCATTATCCAGTCCTATCAATGTGTCGTGTGCACTGATTCTTCTCTGGCTATTGGCAGCTCTAATTGTTGTCCTATTCAGCCACTGTTTCAGCTTTTTTAGCTACCATCTTCCTGTGTTGGTCTTCACTTTTGTTCACAGCCATGATGAAGGAGATAAGGATCCCTGAAATGTGTCTGATCTCCCAGCACTTTCCAGCTATACAAAGATCACCATGATATAATCT
Organism: Pyxicephalus adspersus; assembly: GCF_032062135.1. Classification (NCBI taxonomy): domain Eukaryota; kingdom Metazoa; phylum Chordata; class Amphibia; order Anura; family Pyxicephalidae; genus Pyxicephalus; species Pyxicephalus adspersus. The sequence continues at coordinate 3,220,963 of NC_092859.1, forward strand.
ATTGCTTTGGACAGGGACACTGCCCAATATGGCGGAGTGGTGTGCCTCCCTACTAAGAAATAGGAATCTGGCAGAGCCTCATGCTACTCACAGCTCTGTCCAATATTCTGGAATTCTATTCTAAGCATTTTTAGTGATTTGACCATATTTTTGACCGTGTTTTTTTTTTTTTTTTTTTTTACCCATTCAGGAGGAGAACAAATCCAATAAACATCTCAATTTCTGACTGTGACAATGTAAAAAAAAATATTCTAAAGAAATCCCTGAAATTGTAAGTAGTGAATTCACACCCTAAATAATATTATCATTTACGTACAAATACAATAGAAATATTCTTCACCATAAAGCAAACATACAAAAAAATAAAATATAAAGCACATACTTTGCATAGCTTAATCTGCCAGAGAAGGAGACCTGATTTTTCTCATCTGCAGTTAAGCAGCATTTACTGGTCTGGTCCCTCCCCCATTCTGCTTGAATGATGCCTCATGGACTCATGGGGATTTGCCCCTGATGCCGAAACTGGCACTGACAAAATCACATCAGTCTAACAATCACGTCTGGGTTTGTTTGTGTTACAAACCACATCATGTGACTGATGAAGAGATTTGGAAAAGAAAAGTTTTTATTACTTTCCTATTGGATTAAAAGAAATGTAAAGTGTTTTGCATAAATCTTGCATATATTCTTTTCATTATTTTAAACAATTTTGTAAGCATGAAATACTGAATAAACATAAGGTGTAATCGTCTATCAAACCTGACATTGGCACAAAGCTTCTTTTAAAATATCCTTTCTTCCACTTCCTCCTTCTCCCTCCTTTGTAAAAAGCCTATTAGAGATCTCAATAGTTCAGGGGTAAAATTTATTGACAGACCTAAATAGGAGAGATCAGTCACTTCTCCCTTATGGGAGGCCCTCTTTTGAGGTTGAATTAGGCAAAGCTAGCCCAAAAACCCAAAGACCATCTGCTGTGCTGTCCCTTTAGCTAACTTTAAGTGCTCTGGGAATCCTTTGTTGTGAAATAAATGCTACTTGTAAAGCAAAGAACAAGCAGCAGCTTATAAATATTATGTTATCATCATTCAGTTAGGTTATTTGCATTTCCTTTTAACAGTGCTCGTAGGGTAAGCATGGGATTTGTGTGGTGACCTCTTCAAAAGTCTACATTCCGAGGGAAGAGTTGTTTAGTAGGCTGGTTTCTCATCGATGACCTACCAGCAGTATTCAATAGCAATATATCAATATTAACATCCGGGACTGGGTATTTTCTGCTGCCTAGTACATTTTAGGTTACATGCACATCCTCTGAACATAGTATCGACACAAACATTCGGAGGAGTTCAGGGTAACTTGTGGGAATGTGTTCCAAGTGAGATAAAGTAATCTAAGGTAAAGGTGTCAAAAAGCATGAAGGGATTAATTTACAAAATAGTTTCTGTCTTATGCCTGTCAAAATCACACAAATATTCCAATGCTAATAGAATTTCTACAGTTGACACTACAGATTGACTCACTCTAATATAATCTGTCAAACATTCAAAACTTAAAAAAAAAATCAAGACTCCAATTTAATCTTCGAGTTGTCAGATCTCCTGTTATTATATGGTAGGAACTGCAAACAAAAGGTTTTGTACTGTATCCTAGGGCATTGCCTTTGGACAATGCTGGACCCTGTAAATATTAGTTTAAAAAACAAAGTTTTTTTCTATTGAGTCCCTTTCTGGAAATGGGTAAAAAGTACAATAAAACAAAGCTCTCATTCTGAAGGGAAAGAGACCAAATAACTGTGGGTTTCAAGGTTCTTAAAACTTTACCATCTCGGTACATTGCGGAAATGAGGCCCGGTACCCCAACTATGGGCATTCACTGTTAGTAACTGTCACTGTTATTAGAGATCTGGTATGGCCAGGAAAGGGTGGAACAGAGGAACTACAAACTCCCGTACTCTGTGCAAACTTTTTTTAATCAATGTTGTAATACAACCACTTTGCATCTTTTATTGTTATACAATCTTTTAAGCCACAACTGTCTCCCCAGTCCAGTGCAATACAATAGGTTCTTTCAGAGTGAATTTTATGTTTCCAATCGACCCAAAATAATAACATATTGTATATGTAAACATTGTTTTCCTATTGAGTGAAATGCTGATGCTAATGTGCAGATTGCACACTACAGAATCTCGTCCTTCCACCTGTACTTCTTGTATATTTAGAAATGTTTCTAATATGTGTCCAATATTTAGAGCAGTCATGAATATATATATATATATATATATATATATGGATACATTACACAAAGAAGGCCAAGTGGGCCGTGGCTGTTCTCCTAAGATTGAGGTCCAAAGTAAGACGTTGTGTGGCACACAAGATTAATAGTTAAAACATCAAAAAGTTTATTATCATCAAAAACAAAATGTTTGTGTATTCAAGTTAACCACCAATACTCAAACATGTAACAAGGTAAATGCCATCAATGGTATTCATTGTTTACATATTCAAAGGTAAGAAGATGATATTCAGAAAGAGCCCAATGCATTTCACTTGGAAAAACCCGCTGCTTTAGGAGGAATATTAAGGTCAGCAAAAAACCTTAACAACCTTTGAACTCTTGTTACAATAGTCTAAGATAAATGTCAAACAGCTGATACAATCATATCCCTCAGGATTCTACCCATGGGACAGGAAGGTGTATAAAAATTAGCAAACCAGTGTGAAGAACCCAAATTAGGTAAAAAGTGACCAATAGAGGGTTTTTTTTTACCCTAATATTCCATCTGAAAAAGTAGGCCATTTCCGCAAAACTCATTGGGTTCTTTTTTTTATTATACCTCCTATTTTCTTATTGCTACAGAGTTGATGCCAATGACGTCAAGAAGTTTGTTAATGAACTCAGGCAATGCCCTTGGCAATACAACGAATTTGAACATAATAAACTGAAGTGAGTATTCCTTAGTTTTGGGAATGGTTTTTGCTCTGAAATACTGAAGGAATAGGTGCCATGTCTAAAAACATGTTCATAGAATGTTCATGCAAACAGCAGCGCTGGTGTCATCACGTTAGCGCAGCTCTCAACATCTGCCGAGGACTGCCTCTGAGAAAGAATAGAAAAGACTCAGTATGTCTTAATAACTTCTGTAAAAAGTAATTATAGTAAAAAAATAGCAAAACATACATTATTATTATTCACTAGTATTTATATAGCGCCAACAAATTACACAGAGATTTACAAAGTCCATAGACATATCACTAGCTGTCCCTCAAATTGGCTTACAATCTAGCATCCCTACCATTTTCATATGACATTCACACAGTCTAGGATCAACTTTTGAGGTAAAGCCATTTAGCCTAACTGCATGTTTTTAGAATGTGGGAGGAAGCTGGAGTGTCTGAAGGAAACCCATGCAAACACAGGTGAACATGCAAACTCCATGCAGATAGTGTCCTGTCCCACATTGAAACCTGGGACCTAGCACTGCAAAGGCGAGTGTTCTAGAGACTGAGCCAACCGTGCTGCCATACATACATGATGGTGCCTCTCTGGCTTCCTGTTCTGTTTGACAACCATACCCAGAATATCAGGGGAATCTGCTCTAGAGGAACAAATTGATCTAAAGCAAAATTACTGATTTTACTTTTGTTTTATCCAAATTACCCTGACCTCTTCTCATAAAGACTGTTTAGATGAATGGTACACAAAAAAACATACTTTTCAAAGAAAGCCATGTGATCGCCAAAGCGGTGTTGATTATAGACAAGGTCAGCTCAAACTGTAATGCTTCATCTCATAATCTTATGCTGCCAATACCGATAACTCTGATCAGTTGTGTTCATCTCAGGTGAAAATCTAACATGTGAACGGCACTCCGCTGTCATTGGTGAACAGTCCATAATGGAAAGACCTCCTATGGATCTTGAAAGACCTCCTATGGAGGAGAGCACAATGTGTGCCACTTGCTCATCCTCCCTTTTTCATAGAATGTCGTGGTTAGCTTGAGGGTTCTTGACCCCATGTTCCTAGTTACTGAAGAGTCATTTAACGGCACAATAATAGTTCTATGATAGTTTAAACATGATTCCTAGGAGCCACGTAACTCCTACCGTTACAACTACCAACATAAAATCCTAATTTTGCCCTTCCTGTTGGTTCCAATGAATTTGGCCAAAACATCAAAACAAAAATTCTTACCAGTCCTTCATGTATCTATAGATATCCGTGTAGATTACTCCCAATATATATTTCTTTAATATCTGTAAATGAACAAAAGAATGGCTGGAGACGAGCTTCATGTTTTCAGAGGAGTTGTAACATTTAGTGAACATCTGTAGAAGGTCCTCCGATTACAGGAACAATATGGGGGTATCTACTTGGATGATCCATGATTTGGTATATGATATGGATACAAGAAAGTAGATTAGTCATTAAAATCCACTGTTCATGCTTCTTTCACAGACTGGTGTTAGGAAGTTGTTGTAATGCACGGCACATGTTACTTGTCACCCAGGACAATGCTCCTCTTGGTTATAAATTGAAATATGAAACAAATCCCAGCAAAATAATTACAATGACAAAGAAAATCCACCACATGCTACCAAAGGTAAATTCTTTATCAATATGTTTTACTTACATGAAAAGAATTGTTTTTAAATTTAAATGGTGGGGGAGAGCAGAAAGTATATTCTGATGATTATATTTTATGTACAAATGAAAAAGGGAGCTCCTTGGAGACATTTTGTGGATAGAACATGGCAATCAAAGCCATTGCTACGTTACCTAAGAAAAATGCATTGAATTATTGTGCTTCCCCCCTATAACCACTAAAGTCTTCTCCAGCCCCTGCAAAAACATTGAGCTTGATTTATTAGAGCTCTCAAATACTGGAAAAAATAATCTATCATAGGAGAACCTGGGTGATTCGGCAAACTTGGAGTGGATCCTGTCACTTGGTACTTGATGACATTATGGACCTAAATATGGCTGACAGCTACAGTTTATAAAAATATGTAGACATATGTAATGCATGGAAAGTAAATACTTGAATGGTGGACGACAATCTTATAAAGGAAAAGACGAACTTGGGAAAGTGTTCCCCAGTGCATCCCAAAGATTCTCATTGGGGTTCAGGTTTGGACTCTATGGTGGCCAATCCATAAGTGAAAATCATATCTAATGGCATCTGAACCACTCTTTCAAAATTTGAGCCTCATGACTCCTTACATGTCATCTTGGAATATGCCCATGCCATCAGGGAAGAAAAAAAATCCGTTAATAGAAAAACCTGGTCATTTAGTATATTTAGGGAACCATCTGACCTCATTTTTTGGCACATAATTTTACTGAACCTAAACCTGACCAACTGAAGCTACCACAGGTCATACCACAGCTCCTAGAGGCACTCTAGATCAGTGGTCGCCAACCTTTTCAGGCCAACGGACCACTAAATTTACCGGCTCCAGACAGCTCATGCACGGGGAGCCGGGTGTCACTCAAAGGGGCAGAAACTTCCCCCTTAGTGATGTCATAATGCCACAACCCGCCCACTTTCCCATCGCAGGTCTGATCTGCACAAGGAACATGGTACACGGCTGTGGCAGGTGCGTCCTTCTCCTGACCCTGCTGGGGGGCCGCAGACCTCCAAAATTTTCTCGATCGCTGCTCTAGATCAATATATTGCCCACACAAGCACCCCAGATAATACCACTGCCCCCAAAGTCTTTTTATCTGGCATAAGGTGTATATTAGGTGTAAGTCATTTCTTTTTTTTAGATTTCTCCTTTCCTCAGAAAACCCTTCAAGACTTGTGCTGTGGTCGGCAATGGAGGCATTTTACAGAACAGTTTTTGCGGGAAAGAAATTGACAGTATGGATTTTGTGTTCAGGTAACAAATTACCAGTCAACTAAGAAACTACCTCAGGGAGCTGCATCCATTATAGACATACAAGCATGATTACTGGTTCATAGAGTGAGAATGGAAACTGCTATATATATAGGAATAGAATTAAGGGACACCTGTTCTAGTGATAACTGTCTAAGATCGTCTTTCTCAACCTTTTTAACATGGGAAACCACTTTAAAGTTTTAGGGAACCTCTGCTGTATTTTCTAAATATACACTTCATAGTATGGTAGTCAATGGGAAGAATACTTCTTACAGATAGGACATCACTCTTAGATCACCCTCACAGAGAGAAAAGATCATTTCTGTCAGTTAAACTTACCTAAGAGTCACAAATTGCTCATTGCTCCAGGAACCCCTATCAACCTATGAAGGAAACCCAGGGATCCAGGAAACCTTGAGAGTTAGTTCTCCTAAACAGAACAATAAAAGAAATGAATACAGTATATTCATGGACGTATGATGATTCAGTGGCTTGACCAGGACATCATTTGTTCCCATATTCAAAATTGCTAGGGACATGTCATTCTGAACTCCTCTAAGGATCAGTTTATGACTTGACCAACTGGCCTATATGTTGGCACTATATAAGTACATGATATCAATACATAGTGAGGTTGAAAAGAGACATAAGTCAATCAAGTCAATTAAACCCAATTGATATATTTGATCCAAAGACAAAAAAACCTGTTTTAATTTTCTCCAACAGGGAAAAAAAATATTTTCTGATCTCATGGGCCAATCGGATGTTCCCAGGATTAACAGTCTTTGTTATCTTTACTTTAAAACTTTAATACCTAGCTGTATTCTGCATTTTTTTATTTCCCTACCCAAAACCAAAGAAAAATGTTGGCCTTAAATACACTTTTACTGGAAACTGCAATTGTTTTAAAATGGTTATGGTCAAAATTGTGGGATCTCCATTTCAATTAAATGTACAGCTTTGCAGGGCATCTTTTATCATAAATTTACTCTGAATAAATATTTGTGCCAGTGTTTGGAATCGATGTAATGTACTCAGACAGGTTTTCTATATATTCCAAGTCGTTGCTTGTTGCTTGACAATTCACAATTAGTTCCAGGAAAGGTAAGTGTGTTGAAGACAATAAAATGCAACAAACCATTAACATCATTTTTTTTCTTTATCTTTTATTTGTTACAGCCTTAATTTGCCTCCTCTCAATCTGGCAGAAGACATTGGTACAAAGTCCCATTTTGTTAGTGCCAACCCAAGTATACTGATAAAGAAGTGAGTTTCTATTTTCTTTTATATTTCTAAATTTTTAGTAGAAAAAAATAATAATGGGCATAATGCATTACAAGCAATAAAATTACAACTACTACAAGAAAAACAGAGCAGCAAAAAAAACCTTATGGGGTTGGGCGAGAGTAATCCACACCATTGAGGTCTTAAATTAGATTTTTTTTTAAAATGTTAAAGGTTTTTTAGAAGTTTTTAAAAAGTTTTTAAAGAACATATTATTATTCAGAAGCGTGTGACAGTTTCGCTCCAATGGGTTCCACCTTACTGGAGTTCCTTTATAGCTTCATGCACCTTTTACGTTGTACTGACATGATGGGTGTTGCTGTTTTTCTGGTCATGTGATTAAGGCGTAAGTGTTTACGGCTAGTGATTGGCTTCTTGTTCTACAGCATTGTTACATGCTTGCTCATACCCGGAAGTACCTACTACCCAGCTTAAAAGTGACTTTGCTCTGCATGGAAAAGTTGAATTTCTCTTTAATGGGATATCGCTAGCTATAAAGTGTGTGTATCAATGGGGGTGGGACATTTTCTCATTGAAATCAATGACAAGGCGCCCATCTTTCATTGACATCAATGATAAAGGGCCTTCCTGATGTTGAAATTAATGATAGAGGGCTTTCCCTTTATTACTTCATTGTTTGCCCTTTCCTACTGGCACCAAAGAAAGCTTAGCATAAAACCAAACTGAGAGGCACATCCTATGTGAATCATGGCCAACATGTGGCGACTGGTAAATTTTCCATGGCTCATTAATGGCAAAATTTAGTAATAAGTAGTATGTGAACACGGTGAAAGAGGGCTTAACCCTATTGCTATGGCAAAAGATGGTGTTGACTTTTGCTTCTTTAGATGTCGAGGGATCAACCCTTACCAAAGAAACATTCACGTGTGCCTATTTCTATGGGATGTTTCCATAGCTCCTTAGAAATCTGTCTAATTGCCAGGACAACTGAAGTATCCACCCCTTTGATTTGGCATGTACAGGATCCACCATTTTCTAAAGTGATGTATGGATACACACATTTCCACAAAGAGTTTGTCCCCATTATCATCATGACCAAAGAATCCACCCAATTGTCATGGTAATCATAGGATTCAGTCTCTTTCCATAACCACATGGCATTGGACCAGTTGGTTTGACCCAGTTGCCTTGTCAGTTTAGTGATCAGGTCTGTCCCCATGGTGACTCAGCAACCAGACATTTTAGGACAGGGTCCATGGGTCCATTACAAAGACAATAAAAGATCCTTAGTTCTTAAGTTAATTGAGAAACTGGTTCTGCTGCTTTTAGGGACGGAGCTAATCAGTTTTATTGTGGAGGGGAAAGCAACTGCATTTCTTTTACATTACATTTCTTTATGCTTCAAGGTTTGGAAGGCTCTTGGAGAGACGAAAGCCTTTTATCGACAACATCAAACTTTACGATTCTGCAATGATCGTACTGCCAGCTTTCTCTTATGTCCACAATACAGATGTTTCCTTCCGGGCCTTGTATTCTGTGGAAGACTTCAGTTTGGAAAACAAAGTTGCTTTTTTCCATCCGGAGTATCTCAGGAACCTTTCCAGCCATTGGAAGGAGATGGGCATTAAGGCCAATCGTCTGTCTTCCGGGCTCATGTTAGTCAGTTCTGCTCTTGAACTCTGCAACAAAATACAACTCTATGGGTTTTGGCCTTTTCCTACAGACCCAGATGGAAATAACATCCCTCACCACTATTATGATAACATATATCCCAAACCCGGATTCCACTCAATGCCCGATGAGTTTTATCTCTACCTAAAAATGCATTCAAAAGGAGCACTCTTTCTTCAAACTGGGAAGTGTTAAGTTCACACTTTATATACATACTTGATTTCCACATTCCTCACCCCGAAAGTTCTGTTTACATTCTTTAACCAACACTGTTTTTGTTTTGTTTTTTACTTTTTAACCAGAAAACTGGAGTTATAATTTTGTCTTTGTGGACACTTGACCATTACATCTACCTATATGGTCAAAAGTATATGGAAACACATCTAATCAATTGAATTCAGGTGTATCAATTAAGTGGTACAGAATAGAAACGCATTTAGACAATTGTACACTTTTTTTATTAGTGTGGAGAAGGATTTTTCTGTTCCATCATGACTGCCATGTGCACTAAGCCATCTTCATAAAGACATGGTTTGATATGTAGGATATGGTGAAATATATACAATATTTATTAAATGTGCTTTTCAGATTAGTATGCATTATATTTTCACTTCTGCAGAAGAAGTTGAGCAGTAGGGATGAGCGGGCGAGTTTTTAAAACTCGATCTCGTGGCGAATTGGGCCATTCTCGCTTACTGTAAGAGAGAACGGCCTGTGTAAAATCGCGAAACCAGATCAAAATTTTTTTTTTAAAGTCCTGCGGGCTGTGCTGAATAATGAATGCAGCACCGGCATGGGGCACTAGAGGTTAATTAACCTCTAGTGCCCGGGGATCCCAGTGGAACTGCAGATGAACTCTCGATTGTGAACTTTGCGGTCACAGCTGATTGGAGGAGGCACGCGACCGTTGACCGTGGGAACTGAACTGCAGATGAACTCTCAATGGAGAAACTCCATTGAGAGTTCATCTGCAGTACCACTGCAATCCCCGGGCACTAGAGGAAATTAACCTCTAGCAAACAAGAGAATTCCCAAGGCTTTAAGAATGATTGCAGCCCTGAGAATCCGCTGCGATCCCGGGACAATAGAGTTTAATTATCCTCTAATGCCGGGAATAGTAATTACTTCCGATGGTTTCGCGAAATCGGTTCGCCGAAGTTTTGCGGACCCATCGGATGTCCGAGGAAATGTTCCCTATTGAGCAGGTGACTTCCCAAACAAAGACTCAACCCCCCTTATTTATTTCACAGATAATGAGAGATCCTGGAGGTTACTTCACATTTTCAAAGCAGTAAAATACTAGGAAATATTTGTTTAATATCCCATCTACAGAAGACTTAAAGGGAACCTGTTCAATGTTCTTGCAGGATATTGCAAGAAGGTTCACTTAACACACCAAAAACATGGCTTGCAGCCCATGCAGTGTGCAGAATGCTCTCCCCCTGTCACAGCCTTGTGCCAGTCATTATTCAGGAAATAAATTTATTTTATTAAAGTAGCATGTCCCTGTTATGTTATCTTTGAGATATTTCTCAATCAAATATTATTGTTCACACTTTAGGATTGCATGATTCCTCCATATACAATATGCTCCTGAGGAAGCGGATGTTATTTCATGAAACGCTTTGATCTTGGAGGTTTGAAAAATGGGTCATGCTGGATTTACTCTATGATGTGTACTCTGTGGCATGTAAATTAAGATACCTTTGATGATATAGCAATGCTATCTGTATATTATGAAATAAATATGTTGTTTTAATAAATTTTATATTATTTCTAAGAAATGCAATTGATGCAATAAAACCCCCTTGAATTAACTTTTATTGTGTTCTTAGTAGTATTACTTTTGGGATGTAGCATTGGATATAACCTATACCCATAGTCAAGCCAACTCTGTGGGCTCATTATTTGTCAGTGTTGTCACATTGGAAGAACGACAATGACCACCTACCTAGTTCTTTTACCTAGAGAAACCTGGAATTTCTCTTCTGGTGGCAGAATGAAGAAAAGGTGAATATTTGCTGCTAAAGAGAAGGAAAGTTCTGAGTACCAGTTTCTGGGTTTCTTGGTACATCATGGGCTCAGTAACCATAACCTGTTAACTAAGAAAGGGAATGATTATTGAAAATGAAGAGTCCACCCACTGACATTGTGATGGGACATATAAGACCTCATGATGATTGAGAGATCTACCTGACAGCCATAGAGAGAATGGGATTCACTGGTTGTGGTAAAAAAGCTACCCAGTGGCAACAGAATGTTCCCATAAGCACTAAAAGTTAAATTAGTTGCTGTACTAGCTGAAAAGTCTACTTGTTGCCATAGAAAAACCGAGAACTGCCCTGTTTCCATATAATCTCAGAGAACTATGGTAACTAGTCATGGGGTCTATGCTTTAGATTTGATAGAGGTCTAAAAAAAATGTGCCCTGTTCCAATAGTGACTGCCATGGCAAGTGAATAATCCACTGTTTGCTATAGCAACATCAGGAAATTCTTTTTTTTCTCAGTAACCTAGAAAACACAAAGAAACTAGCCATGAAAACTATGAAATAGGGCTGGAAACTAATAGTGACCTATCCCAATTGGGAACATGGTATAATGTGTGTGCTTGTTGTCTTGACATGCAAGTACAATAAGCCGCTCATTCAGAGGGCTGGGCCGAGAAAATGTCAATCATTTCCCTATTAATAAAAAACATTGTCGGAAGACTCCAACACAGAACAGATGATGGAAACTGTATGAAATGTCAGTAAACAAGACAATCTAGATGAACGAACGGAATGAAGACAAAAGCCAACACATTGTATTGTAAATGGTTCATTAATGAAGAATAATTATTGTTGGGCCATGTGCTATCTAAAAATAGTTCTTTGATGACGAAGGTGCAAAGCTGAGCCCTGAGGAAGTAATACAAGACACCAAAAAATGAAGTCACTGTATGTTAGCCTATTGTATATGCCTGCAAGAAATTGTTAAAATAGGCATCTAGCCATTTAACAAATTCTTTTTGGAGGTGTAAGACTGGGATGGTGATTTATTATCGGTTTGTAGGAAGGAAGTAACATTGCTCCGAATGTCCAAAAGCTTTCTGTGTTGATATCTGCCATTGGCTTATTTACATTGGTAATATTTATGACTCCTATTTGTTAGACTATATGTTACTGTGAATCGCGTACAGTATATTACTATTAGAGAGCATTTTTCCAGACTTTTTGGGGCAATGAATAGAACACCTAAGTAAATTGTTTGCAATGTTTGGATGATATATATTACTGCTTAATTATATGGCTTTGTTTTTATATAATTGTTATTGTATTCTTATTGTTATTGTGTATATAGATGCCTTAAAAAATTCCTATGTTTGATAGAAAAATTATATATATATATTTTAGTTATATTTTTTATTTATATTGAAGATGGGCATCTAGTGTTTAATAGTTAACCTAATTTAGAGAATGGAACCATCATTATTTGTGTTATTCTGTACACCTGTAATTAAATGTCAGCTTTTAAGTAAAATTCTAAAAAAGAGAATGTGAAAACCGAACACTTCATCGCCATTTACTGTTCAGTGGTAAAACCAGTGCCAATAGATGAACCAGAAGAAACACAAGGCACTGACATTAGTTAATTACAGACCTGTGAATGTTCAGAGACCTTTAACTAGAAAATTAGTGTATTTTGTTAGACACTGGAGAAGGTCTTTGAAACTCAAGGGTCGAGTCACTGATTAATGATCATTCACAACATCCACTCATTGTCAGCCATGGTTCCATAGAACCCTTGGATTCCTCCAGAAGTTGCTAGATGTTCCTTGAGGTATAGTTACATCCTGAAAAGAAAATGCCAGTACTTAGATAGAATTTGTTGTAAGTTCTGTTGTTTTGAGTAGGGTGTAAATAAAAATACTTTTGAGTACCATTTGGTTTAATTTGGGTATGTTTATACTATTCTTTGTGAATTAAATATGAATATTGAACATTTTGTGTTCTGAATGGTTTAATAATATTAAAATTATGTATTTAGTATTCCTATCTATGCAAACTGTAAACCAACATATTTGAATGTATTATAGGGTTTGAAAAGTTTAAATATTGTTGATTATTTTACTGTTTTTATTTTTCAATGTCAAAATAGTGGGTTTCATTTTATTTCATCTGATTATTTAACAATATTTATTGCTGCCATCTATTTAGCGAAACTGTTCCCCCTTGGTGTCCTTTCTCTTTCTGCTTCTCTTTCTTCTCCAGATAGACTAAGATAACATTCATACACAAGCATTACATATGAAGTAAGCCTGAAGACACACCCTTGAATGTATTTAACAATTACCTGGCTACACGTAGGGGAGATTGCAAGTAATATTCTAGCCTATTTATAGTCCCAGGACTGGGCTCTCCTGTTTCTGCATTGTGGCTGCTTTTTTGAGCACATTTCCACAGCTTTGCCTATTAGGAAATGATGTTTTGGGGAATTAATAGATTTTCCTAAAATCATTTGGAGCTCCAAACCCCTAATAGGACTAATCTAGCAAGGAGCTTTATACCCTTATCTATGTTTTTTAACTTCAACAAAAATTCATATATATATATATTATATCTCCTTTAGGATATTTTCTGTTTTCCTTAACAGTACTCCAAGCTGTCCATGCTTATTTAAAAGTAAACCTATAAATGTTTCCAAAAAGACACCTTTGGGGGTAAATATTCTGCAGTAGTAAAAGGTGGCAGTATTTAAAGAGCTCATATCCATTTGTTCACATATGTAAGTGTTTTGTGATATAAAAACAAAATAGCCGATTAGAAGAAATATATATTCTAATTGTTTGAAACTTATGGCTCTTGGTCTGATGAAGCAGAGAGATTCTGTGAAAAGCGTCACCATTTGGAACCAGAATGTTATTGTTTGACTGGTAAATACTTGTGGTTATTTTGCTGTGTCAACACCCACTGTTAATGTTTTTAAACAAAATCCGATTTACATGAATTTGTTATGATGCACACATGTTTTTGACGCAATATTTAATAATTTATTAATTGTAACTGTATATATATGTAGTACTTATGTATATGTCATAGAAAGCATCATTCAGTCCTGGTGCCAATGTAATGTTTGTAAAGGTATATACCACAGTCATTTAAATAGAAGGGTTGTCTTTATTCCAGGCACCATATATTTTATAACTAAATCCCCTTTTAGACAGGTGTCAATTAACAAAATCTACATTAAAGACATGTTTCCTTTATTCCTGATTTGGCATTTTTCTTTGCGTTCAGTGGCAAGGGTCACCAATACAAATAGAGACAGTGAAGCATCCCATTGAGACCTAAACGGCAACATAAACCTGATATTAGTTCTGGATTGTCAAATACTTTAACGCATTAACATTTTTTCTGGGTAATTTGCAAATAATGAAAAAGGATGTTAACGTAATCATGCATCACCCTGCTGTCAACTTTAGACAGATCCTTGCTTAATTGAATAATGTCTTAACAGGGCGAGCCTTCAGTGAGTCATTCATTACTTTGGTCTAAATTATGAAGTTTTGTGGTATGCCAAGTTAATTCAGTCAGAGCAATCAGATTTGTTGCCAGAAAAGGCACATAATGTCCTTGTTCCATAGAATCTATCAGACAGAGCATGAAATTATCATGTAATTATCTGATGTATGATTAGTTTAGGCGTTCATTATACATGTATATTGTTTTCCAGCACTATGTTATCCTTTATTTAGCCTTAAATTCAAATTCATTATTCATAGTCTAACATTCATTCACTATTCATGTATTCATTCAATTATTACTCTTCTATCATTTATCATATATGATTCACTATTACCATTCACTCACCACTATTCTGTACTCCCAATAAGTAATTTTAACACCATCTCAACCATTCATTGCCCTTGTCCACCTAATTCTCTCGCATTCACCCCATTACCTGTGTTCCCCAATAACTGCTCCCCCTCCCATCTCTTTCTCTGTGTCTCAATTTGTGGTGCCTTTGCCTCACTTCCTCGCCCACTACCGTTCCCGGTTCAGACACTCCATTTGTGGTGCACAGGACTTCCCTCTCACAGCTCACACCGCACATGGGTCAACATCTATAGATGATCAGCATGACTTAAAGAGGAAGGAAACCCAAAACTACCCAAATAAAAAAAAACACTTACCTTCAATCCCGCAAGGCAGTTTGTCTGTCGGAAAGTTTCTTCCATCGGGTCCCACGCCGTACCCATTTTTGAGCCAGCGAGCCATGTGCAGCCATCTTCTCCTCCAATATTCCTGATTCTTGTTCCTACGTCTCCTGACGCAAGCATGAGATAAGGTGACGTAGATGAGAAAAAAACAGTGCACATGGGTTAGATCAGCAATTCTTTCCCTTTTCAAGAAAGGGCTCCTTCTGCGCATGCTTGAGAGCAGCCAAGAGCCTCATGGGATGCGTGACGTAGGTACCTGTGCTTCCATTCATTCTTGATCGCCTAGGTGATCGAGAATTAAGGGGCAATTCTGCACTCTTTTTTTTTTTTTGCACATTATAAAGGATATTGCACTTAAAGAAAAACACAAACAAACATAATTTTTACTTTAAATAAAAGGGTTGTCTACGTATTTAAAATTTAAACTTAAAAGTTAAAATTCTAAGTTTATGAGCGCTTTAAAGCACGCTCTCCAATCACTTCTCCCTCTCTTAAACATTCTATCTAGTAGGTGTTTTTTTTCTTCTTCCCATCTCCATCTTTCATATCATAATGCTGTTTACAAAGTTTTTCTTTTCAACTACTTTTCCCTCAATCCATGCTGCATTGTCTTGTGTCCAGTGATATGGGCCATACTGATTGGATCACATCCTAATGGACCACATTTCCATGTGCTGACCTTCTTCTCCGTCATAAGAACTAATGTAAGTCCACACACAAATGAATGTAAGTCTACAAGGTTTTTTTCCATTCCAATGTATTTTATCTTACAGTACTACTACCTTCAATTTATCGATACATTTCCCTAAATACCACCCAGGAAATCCCTCTAAGACGGTCAGTACATCATTTCACTTCACACATTCCATCGCATAAATCCCTGCATCTCACGTGTTAAACAATTGCTGTTACAATAATTATTATTATTATATTATAACATTTTTCCATAAATTCACTTTTTTGATATGGACAGTGTTATCATAAACTCACCGCTATGGTTCTGTGTTTTTCACTAGTAATCCTGAGAAGGAAAAGACTTTATCATGGACACCATGTTGTTTTCTTGTCTCCATTTCGGAGAAGAACTATCCATTGGAAATATAATAACATTATTGTGGGGGGGGGGAATATCCTGTAGGACTAGTGGAGTTTCTCGTCTTTCCTAAAAAGAACAAAGGGAACGGTCACCTGGGGAGGTGTGAAGAGATTTCCAGGATATCAGGGCCAAAAAATTGTTCGGAAACATCAATCACTCAGGATTTCTTTATTTATTTTACTTTGTATAAATAACACCATGTTTGCGGCTGATCAAAACTGGTATGTCCAGGATATATTGTGGGAGTCAGGGACAAATAAAAATTTGTGCCTAGTGAGCAAATCTTTGGTAATGGCTGTCTCTGGGAGCCAGGTTAGATACGGCAGTATGAGAACAAATTAAAGCTAACAATGAAGGATTGAACAATGAAGAAATGAAGAAACATTTGAGACATTTGCTAATATCTTGCTATGTGAGAATATGAACAGAAGTGGCTGATGCACCTCCAGCAACCTAGATATAAAAGTATAGAAAAGACATGATACCACCCCAGGTTAGATAAAATACACAAGCAGTAGAGTTTACAGAACTAAGCTAGAGATTGCAGCTGATAGTATGGAAATATGAGGGATATGGTGCATATATCTTCTGCACTGATATTACATTTGGACATCTATGTGAAAATTAAGATTTTTTTTCTTTTTTTTTTTTATTTTTTTTATTTTTTGATGTTTTGTTTAAATCTAGCAAGTTGTGAGAGTTATTATAGTTCAAGGTCAATAGTAATATTGTTGATGAGATGTTATATTTGGCACTGCTTTTTTTTTCATCTGGTGCTTCTCCTAACAGGGGTATTCCTAACAGCCACCAACCAATGGCAACACTGCCTGCTGTGTACATTATCAAATGCCCAGGAAATCATCTAGCAGAAATTCTACCGGTTGGTGGTGTTTAAGGGCAATACTACCCCTGCCAATCACTATTCAGAAAGCTGTTTTCCTGCTATGTTGATGTTGGCTGTCTGCCGATTCTGGGTTTATTGGTTAAAAAAGTCTGAATCAAAATCAAATTTAATGGGTAAATATGGCAACACCAACTCAAGAGGTACTGAATGTCCTCCTTACCAATACAACTGGCATTCTCTTTAAACTCTACAACTGCAATTATGACCATGTTGTAGATAAAAGATTGTCTTTTGGATCCTTCCTATTCTCACCTTTCTTTATGTTAATTAATCTCTTAATGCTGCCAGGTTATTATTATTATTATTATTAATAAACAGGATTTATATAGCGCCAACATATTACGCAGCGCTGTACATTAAATAGGTTCTGGGACATTCACAAGCCCTGGTTCCACTGATTTCAAGAAAAATATACAGTAAATTGGATCATGTGAGTTGATGTGTATTATTTATAAGCATTTGGGTTCCACTTTGCTGCAGTTAACTTGTCTAAATAATGTGGATGCAATGGGCCTGTTTGAATAAAGCTCTCCAAGACTAGTGAAAATACACTTTCACCAGTGAACCTGGGTGATCCAGCAAACCTGGAATTGGTTTTTAAAAGTAATCTGCTATCTGTTAACAAATTTTTCCAATCCTGAACCAGATCAATTCCGGGTTTGCTGGATAGCCTAGGTTCGGTGATAAAAGTGTATGTTCTCCAGCCTTGGAAAGCTTTAAATAATCAGGGCTATTGGGTGGCAGTAAAGAAGAACCAAATCAGGGCTACATTGTGCTAGTACAGCTTCTTTCAGGTTTATGGCGTACAGGGCCAAATGTAGGGTTAGGGTAGGGTAACTGTGTTTATTACTTGGAAGTATGTGGTCATGTTTTTTATTATGCCACCTCTGTTTGCCTTTTTTACTATATATCAAACTTCTCCAAAAGCTGTTATTTTGGCTCAAAGAGGAACTAAACTCAAAAACTAGTCTTTCAATTACTTAATCTATTCTAACTTACATGCACTAAATTGTCAGTCTTCCCTGGTGGCTCTGGCTGGGTCAGCTTGTATCCATGAAAAATGTTATGATTTATGAAGTGTTTAGAAGTGACCAGCTTGTGACTGGCAAGTTTATGTTTTCTTCCTCTCCTGACCTTCTCCTCCACCCCCTCCCCCTCACTCACTAGCTGGAGCCCTCTGCACGGAGAGCTCACAAGCAGAAAAGAAGCAGGAAGCAGATGGGGCAGTCGCACTTGAGTGACATGAGAGTCCCAGGCAAGGAAAGAAAAAAATCTGCAAAATTAGGGCAGTGGGAGTGGATTAGAAACACTGCCACCAAGGATGGCATTTCCCAAAATGCATTTCACCACCTAGGCGATAGAGAGACCTGGGGGTGTGGCTAGAATTCATTTTTCGTGTTTAAAAGTCAAAGCAAGCTGAAAAAAAAAAGTATTCAGATGATTATAACTTAGCCTTATGTTATCCATAAGCCAAAGTTGATTTTGTGAGTATAGGTAAGCTTTAAGGACCAGTTGCAAAAGTAACCCTCAAAAGCAACAGGCTGTATACCTTGCAATGGCACGCAGTGGTCAGCAATTCTTATTGCTGGTTGTATGGTAAAAGAATCTCTGAACATCAGGTTTTAGCAAAATGTTACTGACCCTGAGTGGTGCATGCTGGAAATCCAAGTAAATGATCATTATTTGGGTGATATTGGTTCTTGACCTTGTCATATAAATCCAAGGCAGTCATCGGGGGACAGGAGGGACTGCTGTACTGGCCCCCGTCAAAACATCTACCCTACAAAATCTGTGCATGGATCTCCCATAGAATCACACAACAGCTCAGTCCTGGCTTGGTGCAGAGAGAGCAGTGAGTTAATTTTGGAAGATGGCCACCTTTGCTCAACACGGAGCTTGAGATGCATACGTTTGCATCTTTTACTGCTTAAAATTTGTACAAATAATTGGTTAACATTGCACATACTCTATGCAGACTTATTTAAGCGTTCACAATTTTTAGGCAGTTTCACCCTGAAAAGCCTAGCAGTTACTACATGTTATCACTCCTGGGTACCAGTAAGTGCCCGAAGTGGTAAAAAACAGAATTTGTGTGACCACTAATGTAAACTAAGCCTGAATTATTACAATACAACACTTACATGAATAAACACCATAAAGTCATTACATTCTTTATAAAACATCAACACTAGGATGTGTGGTCACAATACACGAGCACCGGACATTTCGAGCCTAGTACAATGGCCATTGGAAAAAATGTCACCCATTGGTGTCACTTCTATTGACCTGAGGGTCACAAACTCATTGCTCAAGGAACCCCTAGGAATCTTTGGAGTAACCCCGGTTGAGAAACACTGCCATAGATTTATGTTAATTTTTGTGTATTACTACAGTTTAGAAAGCTTCTGTTTTGTTCCTTGCATTTATGTTTTGTGTAACCAACTCTTAAAATTTATGGTGAGACAAAATGTTGTTTCTTATTTTGGGATGGAGTAGTGAAGTTTACACTCCCTAAACCTCTTCATAG
This sequence comes from Pyxicephalus adspersus, assembly GCF_032062135.1. NCBI lineage: Eukaryota > Metazoa > Chordata > Amphibia > Anura > Pyxicephalidae > Pyxicephalus > Pyxicephalus adspersus. Next base: position 3,240,486 of record NC_092859.1, read on the forward strand.
TAAGCCTAACACTTTTTTACCCTATAAAATAGTATTTTGGCCTTCCTAATATAATATTATTATGTTCTTTGATTACTCATCTTTCATAGATTGACTACCACAGAGTTGAGAAATGTTCCTGAACCAGACATCTTCATCCACATTCTATCTCATGGCCTCCTCTGATCTCTGCTTCGGCAGGATTCCACTCTTTTTATGTTCCCTGGCTATTTACTTGCTAACTCTGATAGGCAATCTATTGATCAGTGTTGTCTCCTTGGATGCCATTCTCCATAAGCCAATGTATTATTTCCTCAGGAACCTCTCGATTTTGGAGGTCCACTAGATTACAAGGCAACCCCGAAACTGTTCCAAATTCTCCTGGTCAATGGAATATTTTTAGAGCCTTCTGCTTTATGTAAATGTATTTCTTTTATGCATGTGGTGGAAAAATAGGTTATTTTCTTATACTTGCTGCATCATCATTACTATCTAGTAATTTGCAAGACCGTTCAAAATCCAGAGTTATGCATTTATATTTTATATATACATTATATATCCTAGCTTGACCATCGGTACTTAGGCTGCTGGACAGCTCCTTTATTACCAACAGTTTCCATTTTCTACCCTTTTAGCTATTGACCATTTTTTAGGGGGGAACATAGTCCAGTTTTGAGGCTTTCTTGCCTAGATACATAGCTTATCAAATTTTTAATCTACATCTTGATTTGCATTATGGTGTTGAATTTTTTTTATGGACCTTATTCCCTTATCTATTTATTATCGTGAAAATGTCATCCACCACCGGTCATGAGAAGGCCTTCTCCACTTACATCTCCCACCTGGTCATGCTGTCCATCTATTCCATCACAGTAATTATAAAGCCTCATATAAATATTAAAATCCTTATAAAGCCTTAGAATTGTATATAGTATAGTCACCCTACTTTAAAATCCCTTGATATACACTCTACGGAATAAAGAAAAGCGGAAGCCATTACATGACATTTGGCATTGACAAAAAAAATAATTAAAAAGTTGAGTGTTTTCATATTTAGAAAAATGATTAAATAAACAACATGATGTAAAAAATAAACACTGTTGATGGGACGTTGATATGGGCTTTGAAAATTGAGAATCATAAAGAGATTAGTAAATGATGGGTGTCATTGCTTTGTGACTACTCCCTACTGGCTGTCATTGTGATCAAATGGTTTTAGTATTTCTGGCTTGGAACTGGAATGCAAATTATGAATTCTTGGCTTGCTTTGACAGCTTTGTTAAAGTCATATTTCCTACCATTTCCTACACCTACCATTGAGGCATCAACATTCCCTGCAAAACTTGATCCCCTGGTCTGATTCAACGCTATATGGTGCTGGGGAGTCCAAGGAATTTCTGCCATTTTTTTAGAGTTCCTCTAAAATCTAAATGTACCATGCTAGAAAGGGACATCTGCATTAAACCCTTTTGGGAAGTATGTCTAATCCCCTCCAGTACAATATAGGAGCTGTTGGAATTTCCAAATCTCCCATAGTATGTGTATCCTCTGAAGAAGCTATTTGCAAAAAGTCTTGGAAAATTACGACTTACTGAAGGAATTCAGCCATATTGTGATAATCTGTGGCTTAAATGGACTTACCTATGGTATTGTATTTATGTACTGGATGCCAGAGCAAAAATGTTTTATGCCAACTTGTATAGATGTTAAAGTCCAATAAATGTGTTCACTTGTTATGATATGTGCAACTGTCTGGCGACTCTGTGCTGTGCGCCATTGCAGTATAAAACATTGTGTATACCTGTGTATGTGTGTGTGTATTTAAATCTCTTTAATTACAACCCAACCCAATACAAAATAACTCATTCCTTTACTAGGACCCAGATTTGGGTAAGGGTCTTGGCCTTTTCATTTTACCACAGTTAAGCTTAGAAACTTTCTTGATAACACAGTGTTAATATTTATTAATTATTTATTAAAAAAATAAAATAAAAATAGGGTAATACTGAAAACCCCCATATGAAATTGCTGGCTTTTATTAGCTTTTAAGACACTGAGCCACAACATTGTGATACAGCAACTTGGCAAGTACTGCCACCTAATATATTAACATGACAGCCACAGCCTGATGTAGAAAAGATTGTTCTTTTTCTTCATAAAGGAAAATGTACCATAAGGGCAACAGCTTTTATATTTCAGGAAAGAGAAATAAAAATATGTAATAGAACTTTAACTGAGGAATATGATACCCCTGACATGTTTCTTCTGAATGTCTCCTTCAGGAGGGTATTGGAAACAGTACCCGAGTACAGATCTACCGTACAAAGATAATACTGTTACCCCGAAAATAAGACAGTGTCCTATTTTTTCGCTCCAAATAATGCACTAGGGCTTATTATCAAAGGATTTTTTTTTTTGTATGAAAATGTATTCAAATATAGTCATTTAATCATCTTCTGGAGCATCATCATAACTCTTCAAACCCTGAATTCCATCTTTATTTCTCGTGACTCCATTTGCTTTAGTAGCTTTGGCCCCAATTTCCCATGTCTAGCAATAGCACTTTCCATGTAATTATTTATATTGTAGCTTATTTTTATGGTAAGGCTTATTTTCCGGGTAGGGCTTATAATTCGCGCATCCTCAAAAATACGGAAAAATCATGCTAGGGCTAAGATACAAAAATGTAAAATGAAAAAGTTTACCTAAAAAAACAATAATTTTAGGAAAAATGAACAGATTCCCACTGCTTGTATTGGATCACTATAAAATAAAATAGGTGAACGAATTTCCAGAAGGGAAAATTTATCAAAAGCTGGGTTTCAAAAATCATTCAAAAGGATTCCAATTGGTTAAATAGCAGCTAGATTAAGTCTACAATCCAAAGGCAAAGATTGCAAAAGAGAAAAATATTGATGCCGACTACAAGCGCTAGACAACATCATGAAGGCAAGTTTTATAAAGGATATATGAGAATAAGGAGGTCTGTCTAGGAAATAAAAGAACTGTGTTCCTATCTTTTATACAAAGCAGTGAGATGATGATGAGCACTTGCTATGAATGTGTAAAGTTCTCCAGCTGTTTAGTTCATTGTCAGTCATCATTTAAAGCTGTTCTGTTTTCCCTCACAACAAGGGGAAAGTTTAAAAGTCAATTTGACATTTTTAGTAAATTTTCACAGCAGAGAATAAAAAATGGCGGCAGGAATTTTGTGCTGACTTTCTGCATAAATTTCAGATGGATTTGAACCTTTTCCATAAAGTCATCACTCGTGAGGAAACCCGGATCTTCCAGTATGATCCTGAACCAAACCCACAGTCACTGGAAACATTTTCATCACCAAGAATCAAAAAAGTCCAAACCCAATGTTATTATAAGGAAGACAAAGCTGAGAGAAAGAGTCAGGAAAAGACGGCAGAAATGTGGGAAATGGTTTCATCAGGACAATGCTCCTTCTCACACAGCACTTTCTGTGACCGACAAACACATTACTAGGCTGGAACATCCTCCATATTCACCAGATTTGGCTCCTTGGCACTTTTTTATTTTTCCTAAATTGAAATCTGTGAAAGAAGGAACAATCTTTGAGTCATTGGATGCAGCAAAGAAAAAAACATCAGAAACTGATCTGCTCCACACCTTTCACCAGTGGAAAACAAGATGGCTTTTGTGGTTCATTGTAAATGGAGAGAATATTGAAGGGGGCAAGCATAAGAATTGTCATATAAATAAATAAAAAACTTATTATATCAATATTTATTACAACATAACTACACCAATACACTATAATATAATATAGTACTAATTACTCCAAAAGACTTGAAGCCAAAATATCCAGTACAGTTATAGGTAACATTGTTAAATGGAGACAAAAAAACAGATAAACAGACTTCTGAAAGTTTGATCAGTTGTATTTCGGCTGAAATTAATAAAGTTCACAAGCCCACAAAATTCCCCCTTTGAGACCCAGACTCTAAAATACATATGATGAGGCCAAAAAAGGAAAGAGTGATATGCAATCTAGTAAAAAAAAACAAAAAGCTCCAGCAACTCCAACAACTATGAAAGCCATTGGCATGGTATGTTTCCTGGAAAACAAGGGGTTTGGAAGCTTCGTAAGACCACAGCAGTAGATAACAGGAAAAAAAAGATATTTGGCCTGATTTATTCACTAAGACTGGTGAAGGTAGACTATCATGGGAGAACCTGGGTGGTACAACAAACCTGAAATGGATCTGGTCCAGGACAGAAAACCTTTGCCATCAAAAATCATTTTTTTAATGAAATCCAGGATTGCTGGATCACATAAGATCTCCCCGTGATACACTATCTTCTCCAGTCTTTGAGAACTTCATTAAATCAGGCCAATTTTTTCTACAGGTTGGATCTGGCAGGAGTCTAGGGGTAGCAAGGCAATGGCAGCAGTAGGCATAGGTTTACAGTAGCATAAGCCACTCATCCATAAGGTGGACCAGAAATAGAAAAACTTTACTCTTTCTCCTGGCATGCTGTCATGTTTTGGTTCTTTGACGCTGAGGCTCTGCCCACACTTTGGAGCATAGAGCATAGATACCCTACATAAAAAGCTTTTAAACCAAGCTAAGCTAAATGTTATTACTTATTAACACCAGCAACTCTGTCATGTCACACAGCTTTTCTATATTTTAGTAAGTCACCAACACTTTGGCTCATGATGCCCTGAAACAAAGTCTTGTGAAGAGTCTTTTTAGGTAATTTACCATTCAATTTAGGGGAAGGTTTAAAAGGTTTAAAAAGCCATGGAATGCTTCTAAAAAATCAAGTTATGGTTCAATGAACAACTTGTGTTAGGACCAAAACTTAAAATAGCTCTTAACCCAGTTTTGGCCATATTCATGGCTTGTGACTATTGAAATAAACATTTTATTCAACAATGCTTTAATATAAACCAATGCCTCTTCATATGTGGATGAGCGTTTTGAGAAATTGAGGAACATTCATTGGGAACCAGAAAAAGTGATTAAAGATTTATGAAAAAGCAAAACTCAAAATGGATATTTCAGTTAAAATTTTAAACACACCAACTGCTCCCAATTAGGAATCAATTTTCTTATCACCCCTTCGTTTATGATAAATCCATGTTTGGCCAAAATTGTAGGTTCAGTTTAAAAACTGTAGAGGAGCTATGATTCTTTAGATTATATGCAGAAGAATTTGTTGGAAGGTGGAGTTTGAACATATTAAATAATACAAATATAAATAGGATAATAAATAACCCCAATGACGCATTATGTCCTAATACCCAAAAAAAATATAATTTTGAAGTTTGTTTGAAACCTTGTAATCTATAGACCAGCAAGAATAAAAATAGATATATAGTAAGTGAGTAGTAAGAAGACCTGGTCACATTTCAAGGTAGTCTCCTTCTGAGGCAGGGGTCAGCAAAGCTTTTGGGACACTAGGCCATTTATGGGAGCACACTAGGCTGGACCCGCCCTAATGGTTCTGTCCACCACCAGGGAACACCCCCTGAAGTGAAATCCTTCTCCTCCGTATGCATTGCGGAGGAGAGGGATTTACCTTCAGGGAGCTTTCCCTATTTACCGCGGTCGGAGTTGATAGGAGCCACTGCAAGGGGGCGGTTCCAGGGCTCCAGCGGCTCCGGTAGTTCCTAACGCCCCCTGGCTGATCCGATTGCAGGCCGGAGTTAGGCCAGAACGAACTACCGGCTAAGCCGTATCTGGCCTAAAGGCCGGAGTTTGACGACCCCTGTTCTAAGGGTATCATATTGTTGCATTGTGACATTGAAACTTCCTTGACTATCTATTGGTTGGGCCCTTACATGGTCCTGAAGACTGCATTTGGTGGAGTTGTAACAAATTCAGATAGCATTAGTGGACTATAAAGGCTCTCATCCTTTTTAGACCGGAGGCATTATTACAAAGGAGTTATCCTGACAGTCTTAAAACTTTACTCATTCTATCCTCTCCCCTACTATTTCATAAATAGGCCTCCTTGGAATTAGAAAACTTTTTTTTTATCTTGGCATGATACATGCAATTATTTCATACAGGGAGATACGGCATTACAATCAAGCTGACCTAAACCAGGACTGGGTGCAGATAACAGTGGTCGCAAGGGAACAAAGGGTAGTGAATTTACCTTTACCCTACTTTAATAAAAACTTTGGTCTGGTAGTGTACATGTAGTTCAAATATGTATGTAGCCTAAAGTACAGAATAAAGGCAGCATTACCTATCATTACTTCGAACGACTTCTAAGCTGTTTTGAGCCATGTGGCCAATTTTCCGACTGGCATACACAAGGGGTCCCGGCATCCTCTAACCTCTACTATGCAGTATTTTTATAGATGACTCCATTACCCAAGAGCCTAAATCTCTGCTGCACCAGGCAGATCATTATTCATTGTAAATTAGGAGCAAGACAATTACTAATCCGTGTCTTGTATTTTTTTTTTAAATGAGTTATAATGAGCTTTACAAATTACCCTTAGTTTTGTGGTCTCCATAAAAAAGCAAACAATATTTTGGGGGCACAGATGAGCATAACTAGTTTAATGAAGACTTTAATTAATTATAACTCTTTTTTTTCTCTCGATTACCCCATTACTATTTCTATTCCTTGTCTTTGATCATCCTCCAGCTCCTTTATTTTTACAGTTGATTCATTTGATTATATCAGTGACTCCAAGACACAAAAATATCTAATGGGCCTTATCCTTCTTTGTAAAATGTTATTTACCTTGGAAGTTATTGTACACCCTTTTTTTTAATGTGGTGTATTGTGGTGTATGCAGGTGTTCTCTAAAATAAAGACACACAGACCAAAATTAAAAATACTTTAATACACATATGTAACAAATACATTTACTAAGGGAATAAAGTTACCACTAAAAAAAATCTTAAATGACCTAACAGAAAATTTAAAGTAGAGAATTGTCATTTTTCATTTGAACATTTAGAAATTGGAATGGTGTCCCATCAGTGCTTTAACAGTGTTACTCATGTTGAACAACCCAGCTAATCACAACTATCTAATCATCACAAGTATAGGCCTTGTGGAGTTAAAGTCCAGTTCCAGGCTATTTTAAGGTCCTCATTATTTAAAATCAAAACAACATATGTGACTGCAGTATAAATCCCCTCTATGGCACTATGCACAACCATAACTCATTCCTACCGCCAATGCCCTCATTCTTTTGGCTAGAGTAATTTACATTTAAAGACTGAGAGCAAACTTATGAGTACAAGACACCAAGGCATTATGAGTGGTCTGCAACATCTTGTTACTTGATTAGGGTATAAAAAAGCTTAAAATATTGTATGGGGACTCTAGTAAAACTTTAAACAGAGCCAGTGAGGTGTTAAACTTTTGATACAAAACAGTCACATAGTTCCATTCTCATGAACTTGGGCCTTAGGATGTTGGGGCTGTAAGCTGTCTCTCTGCTTTGGGCTTTGGATTGGATCTCCCTATGGATTGGGTGCTGATCAGTCTTCATTCCCTCTTGTGGTCCACGAAAGATGATGGAGGTAAAGTGCCCATTCTTGTGGAAGGAATTAGGTAAAGGAAGAAGTTTACAGATGAACCTTTCTAAAGCCCCAGGCAGATAATTACTATCACCAAAAATAATCTTTAGTGTGTTGTTTCCATTAAGCAATAAATGAAACATGTCCTATGAAAAGTACTGTTCTGTTGTATGAAAAGGGGTGTTGTAAGCCATGTCTCTCCATTGGCCTTGGGCTCTATGGTTTGGATGCTGCAGGAGTCTTCCTTTCTTATGGACTTCTACGGATACTGGAGGTAAAGTGACCAATCTTGAAGTCTTTTTAGGTAAGTCTTTTTAGGTAATTTACCATTCAATTTAGGGGAATGCAAGGTTTAAAAAGACATGGAATGCTTCTAAAAAATCAAGTTATGGTTCAATGAACAACTTGTGTTAGGACCAAAACTTAAAATAGCTCTTAACCCATTAAATAAATTCCATAAATACATATTTTTTTTAAATAGAACCTGGTGCTCAAACCATGAAGGTATTTGTTTGGAATATCCTGTTTTCTGTTGAGAGCTGTCTCCATGTCACAAGTATGCCTAATGGAGGCAATTGGTGATGATAAACTGAATAAACAGAGTAAATGTCATCCAGTTAGGTTTTACATCTTTTCATAAATTACTTTTCTACACATTACCTTGTCCACGGGTTTGCAGTAATTGAAAAATAACCTTTTTCACCTCCAGGTTCCTCAGACTATAAATAAGAGGGTTTAGCATTGGGGTGACCATGGTATAGAAAATAGAAGCCACCTTATCTTGTTTCTCAAGGAGGCTGGAAGAGGGGTGTAAGTAAGTAAAGAAAACAGTAACATAAAATATTGTAGCACACATGAGATGTGATGAGCACGTACTAAATGCTTTCTGTCGACCCTTGGTGGATTTCATTCGTAGTATGGTTAACATGATAAGTATATAGGAGACCAAGATTGTCGTCAATGAGCTTATTGTGCAAAAACCTACAAAGAACACAGTTAAAATGACGCAAGAACTAGTATCAGAACAGGACAATTTGAGTATTGGTGGAATGTCACAATAAAAATGGTCTAAGAGGTTGGGACCACAATACTGAAGAGTGAACATGCAATTAGTTGATGATGTTGACTGCACAGTGCTTATTAAGAAAGCAGTGAGAATGAACACTTCACATTTATTTTTGGTCATTATTGTGACATAGTGAAGCGGGTGACAAATAGCAACATAACGATCATATGACATGCTTGACAGAACAAAGATTTCTGTACTTCCCAGGCCGGCAAAGAAGCAGAACTGAAGGGCACAACCGATGAAGGAGATTTGCTTCTTCACAGAAAGGAGATCACACAACATTTTAGGAGTAATGACTGAGGAGTAGCAGAGGTCCACGAAGGACAGATAGCTTAAGAAATAGTACATTGGAGTGTGAAGGTTGGGTGAGATTTGGACAATCACCATCATTCCAACATTTCCCAGTATGGTCACCATGTAGACAAGCAGAAAGAGCACAAAGAGGTATGGAACAAGATCCTCATTATCAGTTAAACCAGAAAACTCAAACATGGCCACATGAGTCTTGTTTTGGCCATATTCATGGCTTGTGACTATTGAAATAAACATTTTATTCAACAATGCTTTAATATAAACCAATGCCTCTTCATATGTGGATGAGCATTAGAGTAATTCTAGATGTACCACGTTTTGGGAAATTGAGGAACATTCATTGGGAACCAGAAAAAGTGAAAGATTAAAGATTTATGAAAAAGCAAAACTCAAAATGGATATTCCAGTTAAAATTTTAAACACACCAACTGCTCCCAATTAGGAATCAATTTTCTTATCACCCTTTCGTTTATGATAAATCCATGTTTGGCCAAAGTTGTAGGTTCAGTTTAAAAACTGTAGAGGAGCTATGATTCTTTAGATTATATGCAGACGAATTTGTTGGAAGGTGGAGCTTGAACATAATAAATAATACAAATATAAATAGGACATTAAATAACCTCAATGACGCATTATGTCTTAATACCAATAAATAATATATAATTTTGGGGTTTGTTTGAAACCTTGTAATCTATGGACCAGCAAGAATAAAAATAGATATATAGTAAGTGAGTAGTAAGAAGACCTGGTCACATGTCAAGCTAGTCTTGGCAAAGTTTTATGGCCACTAGGCCATTTATGGGGTGGGAGCACACTAGGCTGGACCCGCCCTAATGGTTCCGTCCACCACCAGGGAACACCCCCTGAAGTGAAATCCCTCTCCTCCGTATGCATTGCGGAGGAGAGGGATTTACCTTCAGGGAGCTTTCCCTATTTACCGCGGCCAGCGTTGATAGGAGCCACTGCAAGGGGGCAGCACCAGAGCTCCGGCGGCTCCAGAGCTCCAGCGGCTCTGGTAGTTTCTAACGCCCCCTGGCCGATCCGTTGGCAACCTGCGGCTTCGGAGCCGCGGGTTGCCGGCCGGCATTAGGATGGAGCGGCCAGGGGGCGTTAGGCCAGAACGAACTACCGGCTAGGCCGTATCTGGCCTAAAGGCCAGAGTTTGCCAACCCCTGTTCTAAGGGTATCATATTGTTGCATTGTGACATTGACACTTCCTTGACTATCTATTGATTGGGCTTTTACATGGTCCCGAAGACTGCATTTGGTGGAGTGATGATTTTAGGAGTTGTAACAAAATCAGATAGCATTAGTGGACTATAAAGGCTCTCATTCTTTGTGGACCGGAGGCATTATTACAAAGGAGTCATCCTTACTCATTCTATCCTCTCTCCTACTATTTCATAAATCGGCCTCTTTTGAATTGGAAAACTTTTTTTATCTTGGCATGATACATGCAATTATTTCATACAGGGAGTTACGGCATTACAATCAAGCTGACCTAAACCAGGAAGAGGACTGGGTGAAGATGACACAAGGGAACAAAGGGTAGTGAATTTGCCTTTACCCAATTTTAGTAAAAACTTTGGTCTGGTAGTGTACGTGTAGTTCAAATATGTATGTAGCCTAAAGTACAGAATAAAGGCAGCATTACCTATCATTACTTCGAACGTCTTCTAAGCTGTTTTCAGCCATGTGGCCAATTTTCCAACTGGCATACACAAGGGGTCCCGGCATCATCTAACCTCTACTATGCATTATTTTTATAGATGACTCCATTACCCAAGAGCCTAAATCTCTGCTGCTCCAGGCAGATCATTATTCATTATAAATTAGGAGCAAGACAATTACTAATCCGTGTCTTGTATTTTTATTTTCAAATGATATACAATGAGCTTTACAAATTCCCCTTTGTTTTGAGGGTGCCATAAAAAAATCAAACAATATTTTGGGGGGCACAGATAAGCATAACTAGTTTAGAAGACTTTAAATTTTAGAAAAGAAATTAAAAGACTTTAAATTTTAGAAAAGACTTTAAAGTTTAGAAGAAATTAATTATAACTCTAATTTTTCTTTCGATTGGTCCATTACCATTTCTATTCCCTGTCTTTGCACATCAACCAGCTCCTTAATTTTTAAAGTTGATTCATACATCTGATTTGATATGTTTTAGTAAGTCCCTAACACTTTGGCTCATGATGCCTTGAAACAAAAGTCTTTTGAAGAGTCTTTTTAGGTACTTTACCATTCAATTTAGGGAAATGCATGGTTTCAAAAGCCATGGAATGCTTGTAAAAAATCAAGTTACGGTTCATTGAACAACTTGTGCCAGGACCAAAACTTAAAATAGCTCTTAACCCATTATGAAAAAGGAAAACTCAAAATAGATATTTCAGTTAAAATTTTAAACACACCGACTGCTCCCAATTAGGAATCATTTTTCTTATCACCCCCTCGTTTATGAAAATGCATGTTTGGCCAAAATTGTAGGTTCAGTTTAAAAACTGTAGAAGAGTTATGATTCTTTACATGATGTGCAGAAGAATTTGTTGGAAGGTGGAGTTTGAACATATTAAATAATACAAACATAAATTGGATATTAAATAACCACAATGACGCATTATGTCTTAATATCAAAAAATATATATAATTTTGAGGTTTGTTTGAAACCTTGTAATCTATGGACCAGCAAGAATAAAAATAAATATATAGTAAGCAAGTAGTAAGAAGACCTGGTCACATGTCAAGCTAGTCTCCTTCTAAAGGTATAATATTGTTGCATTGTGACATTGACACTTCCTTGACTATCTATTGATTGGGCCTTTACATGGTCCCAAAGACTGCATTTGGCGGAGTGATGATATCAGGACATGGAGTTGTAATCAGATAGCATTAGTGGACTATAAAGGCTCTCATCCTTTGTAGACGGGAGGCATTATTACAAAGGAGTCATCATTGTAATACATCATCATTGTCATCATTGTCATGCCATTATTTCATACACGGAGCTACGGCATTACAATCAAGCTGACCTAAACCAGCAGGAGGACTGGGTGCAGATGACAGTGGTCGCAAGGGAACAAAGGTTAGTGAATTTACCTTTACCCTACTTTATTAAAAGCTTTGGTTTGGTAGTGTATGTGTAGTTCAAATATGTATGTAGCCTAAAGTGAAGAATAAAGGCAGCATTACCTATCATTATCTTCTAAGCAGTTTTCAGCCATGTGGCCAATTTTCCGACTAATCCGTGTCTTGTATTTTTTTTAAAAATGAGTTACAATGAGCTTTACAAATTACCCTTAGTTTTGTGGTCTCCATAAAAAAGCAAACAATATTTTGGGGAGCACAGATGAGCATAACTAGTTTAATGAAGACTTTAATTATTTATAACTCTTTTTTTTTTCTCGATTACCCCCGTACTATTTCTATTCCTTGTCTTTGCACATCATCCAACTCCTTTATTTTACAGTTGATTCATAGGCCCTGATTTATGAAAGCTCTCCAATGCTGGAGAGAATACACTTTCAGAAGTGAACTAGATGATCCAGAAAACATGGAATGGATTTTTAAAAATCATTTTCTATTAGCTAGCAAATGTTTTGAATCCTGGACTAGATCTTTTCCAGGTTTGCTGGATCACTCAGTTCACTTCTGAAAGTGTATTCTCTCCAGCCTTGGAGAGCTTTCATAAATCAGGGTCAAAGTGTTGAATCATTTAATTATATCAGTGACTCCAAGACAAAAAATATCTAATTGGCCTTATCCTTCTTTGTAAAATTTTATTTACCTTGGAAGTTAATGTACACCCTTTTTTTTAATGTGGTGTATTGTGGTGTATGAAGGTGTTCTCTAAAATAAAGACACACAGACCAAAATTAAAAATACTTTAATACACATATGTAGCAAATACATTTACTAAGAGAATAAAGTTACCACTAGGAAAAATCTTAAATGACCTAACAGAAAATTTAAAGTGAAGAATTGGCATTTTTCATTTGAACATCTAGAAATTGGAATGGTGTCCCATCAGTGCTTTAAAAGTCTGTGCTACTCATGTTGAACAACCCAGCTAATCATCACTATCTAATCATCACAAGTATAGGCCTTGTGGAGTTGAAGTCCAGTTCCAGGCTATTTTAAGGTCCTCACTATTTAAAATCAAAACAACATATGTGACTGCAGTATAAATCCCCTCTATGGCACTATATACAACAATAACTCATTCCTCCCGCCAATGCCCTCGTTCTTTTGGCTAGAGTAATTTACATTTAAAGACAGAGAGCAAACTTATGAGTACAAGACACCAAGGCATTTTGAGTTGTCTGCAACATCGTGTGACTTGATTAGGGTATAAAAAAGCTTAAAATATTGAATGGGAAGTGTAGTAAAACTTTAAACAGAGCCAGTGAGTTGTTAAACCTTTGAGACAAACTGGTCACATAGTTCCGTTCTCATGAGCTTCGGCCTTAGGATGTTGGGGCTGTAAGCTGTCTCTTTGCTTTGGGCTTTGGATTGGATCTCCCTATGGATTGGATGCTGATAAGTCTTGATTCCCGCTTGTGGTCTACTAAGGATGCTGGAGGTAAAGTGTCCATTCTTGCTGAAGGAATTTGGTAAAGGAAGAAGTTTACAGATGAACCTTTCTAAAGCCCTAGTCAATTACTATAACTAAAAATAATCATTAGTGTGTTGTTTCCATTGAACATTTAATGAAACATGTCCTATGAAAAGTACTGTTCTGATGTATGAAAAGGGGTGGGAAAGAGCAGTAGGTGCCCAGATGCATTTTCTGGAGAGTTGGACCATTGTTAAATATTTGGTGCAACCCTTCCACATGGTGCAGGTCTTCTGAGCTTGGGACCTAAAATTATGGTGTTGTAAGCCATGTTTCTTCATTGGGCTTATGCTCTATGGTTTGGATGCTGCAGGAGTCTTCCTTTCCTATGGCCTTCTACGGATACTGGAGGTAAAGTAACCAATGTTGAAGGAGTATATTGAAAGCCGAAGTTTACAGAATACCCTTCCTAGCTCTCTTGCCTAAAACTCTATCAGACATTCAAGTTTTGTCCCTACAAATAATCTCTAGTGATTGTTATCTTTGATAGTAGAATGAGTGCTATATGGAAAGCACGGTTCTGTTTTATAGAGAAGGGCGGGTATGAGCTAGAGGTGCCTCGCTACCTCCTCCATGTTAATATAACAGTTATTCTATCTGTTGGATATTTAATGATCCAATGGGATGGATTACTAAATCAACAGCTACATTGCCCCCTTTTCGCCCAAAATATCTGTATTCAATTTCAGAAATGATTGAGGTACTTCCAAAACACTGACTTCTAAAAAGGCCAAAACCATATGTGTGGTCCACTCAGCATATCAAATGAGTACAGGGAACTTAGAGTTCACAGAAAAGTAGAGTTTGTGTTTTGAACTTTTTTTTTAGGTATCCTGTGTCACCTAACCCTTTTTCTGACATCATTGGTGTCTACATAAATAAATTGTTCAAGCTCATCTGTAAAGTGACTACTGCATCTTAATCAACCCTTCCGGAAAAAAACAACCCTGGGATATACAGTTTTGCCATGTGTGGGTGTTTGGGTGATTTGCAATGTTATTGATTGGACCATGTAATGATTATTGATAGTGGCCACCACTGGTTAAAAGATGTTAATTTATCATGTATGCAATTTGTTTCTAATTATGTTGTCATTTTTGTGTGATCTGTTCAATTCTGCTTTTATACATAGGTTGAAATTGTAATACCTATATTACTAACATGTTTGCATTGCTCTTAAAACGACCCTCTTGACCTCATGGTTCCTCAAGCTGTAGATAAGGGGATTCAGCATTGGGGTGACAACTGAATAGAATACCGAAGCCACCTTGTCTTGTTTCTCAAGAACCCGAGTGTCGGGACGTAGGTATATGAAGAAGACCGTAATGAAGAAGATGGAGACACACATGAGGTGGGATGAGCATGTGCTGAAGGCTTTTTGACGTCCTTTTGCAGACTTCATTTTTAATATAGATGACACAATCAGCGTGTAGGAGACTAAAACTGATACCAAGGAGTAAAGTCCTAAAGTACTGACAAAGAAAAGAGTTAAAACTTCACAAAAGAATGTATCAGAGCAGGACAACTTCAGTAATGGAGGAATCTCACAGTAGAAATGATCTATGAGATTAGACCTACAGAAGTGGAGACTGAACACACAGCTAGTCTGAGCTAATGACTGCAGCAAACCAACAGAGAAAGACACGAGGACCAGGCAAAAACATTTCTCTTTTGTCATTACTGAGACATAGTGAAGAGGGTGGCAGATTGCTGCATATCGGTCATAAGACATGCTTGAAAGAAGAAGAACCTCAATACTTGCCAAAGCAGCATAGAAATAAATCTGGAGGACACAACCAATAAACGAGATGGACTTTTTGACCGAAATGAGGTCAACCACCATTTTAGGTGTTATAGCTGAGGAATAGATAAGGTCCACCAAGGAAAGGAAACTCAGAAAGTAATACATCGGAGTGTGAAGACTGGAGAAGGCATACACAAGACCCATCATTCCAATATTACCTATTAGAGTCACTGTGTATACAATCAGGAAAAATGTGAACAGAAATGGGACAATTCTTGTATTATCTGTTAGTCCAGTTAACTCAAACATGGTAGCTTGTGTGCTGTTGCCGCCCATTGAACTTTTGTCTGTAATGGTAAAATAGTATGTTGGAGTCAGAATTATATTTGCAGGAATTATAAGTTTAAAATGTTTAGAAAGGAAGCCTCTTGATAAGAACATTGTTCCCATCACTTTCTGTAATGATGATCATCAGGACAAAGAACGGGTGGATCTCCCCAACAGGAACATAGACACCAATAAAAACATGACATGGTTCCAACTCTTCCCCACCCCATTCAAATAAAAGAAAACAGCTATATTTTAAAATTGATTAAATATGATTTGCATCCAATAGGTACATTTTAGAAAAGATCAAGTGAACACTAAGGGCCCCTGGTCATAAAATGCAGTCCCGGTGGGGAATCTACCATATGTTGTAGAACTGCCTGTGCTCAATATACTTTGATTGGGGGAAAGGTTAGTCAAAAGACTTTGAGAGATCAGAAGGCCAGGGTCTCCTTTAAGCTCTGAATTAGTTTGATCTGAATAGTCTTGTTATATCATAGTAAAATAAACAAAAAAAACTTCTGGTACCCATGTGTGTGACACATGCACTTGACACATCAGCACAACAAAACACATCCAGCTGCCAATCTTCTATCTTTAAGCCAGTGACAGGAACAAGAGAAAATGCTGGAGTTCTCCCTGTGTGGTATGGAAATGCAAAGACTAAACCTGACTATGTGTGCTTCATCAGGTCAGCTTGGTTCAAATTGGGAGAGCTCAGTAGAGGGTAGCAACTTTCCTCCTTTACGGAGAATCTATATGGTTGTTGCTACCCTATAAAAGAAAGTACCCTTTGAACATAGTTAGTAGGGGTTATTTAACAAAGAAATTAAGGCTTTTATACGTAGTAAAAAAACAATAAATTCCTTGTAAAAGAGATGGAGTGCAGAACTAAACATACTTTGGGGTTGATTTACTAAAGGTTTATAACCTGCTCAAATGCTAAGTAAATTATGACCTTGCATAGGATATTCCATGTAGATTAGTAAATGGGGTAAAGCTTTGCTGAACGTAACATCATGTGCAACCATATGCAAGAAAAAATGTTGTTGCATTTCCCTTCAAATTATTCCTTATTATTTGCAACGTGAACTATCACCTTGCTGACCGGGAAATTAATAACCTAAATTCCTAAATCAGTTCCAGTATGTGCGGGTATAGGCAATGCAAGCCTCCAAAGACAAAAAGACAAAAAAAACGTAAGCTGAAAAATTAAAATGTTTAAATACATTTTATCTCAGACATACCTGTCACAAGGTTTTTGGATATTACATAGAAGAAGAACATATGGAACAGCCCAAATTAAGTAGAAATAAATGCCAATGGACATTAGAACATTATCTAGCAACAACTTCAGTGCACTCATCAATAATACATCAATATGCATCATAGCTTCCCAAGCGTAGATCCTTAGCCTGTGGGGCATTTCAATCTTCTACCATCCAGCCATGTTACTGTTTCATATCAGAGAATAAGCAATGTTTATATGGTAAACCCAATCAAGTCAGAGGAGTATTTCCTTATACCCCAGGGCTCTTCTGCTTATTATATAGAAAAAAAAGACATTCAGGGAGCCATTATTTGTACAATAAAATGTCCAATTTAGAAATTAAAGGGTAATTGTTAATATGCACTGAGCGTAGTTTTAAGACTGGACAGTTCCAGTTTAATTATTTACTACTTACCAGTATTGACTAGACTCCAATTCTGTCTCCGGGTCAAAGACCATTTTATTCTTTAGTTTTTTGTAACATGATTTTAAGTTGCTTTATCCAGCCAATAATATATAATAATATATAATATATAAATATATATATATATATATATATATATATATATATAAAATAGCCAATAATATCCATAAGCTGAATGGATACATAATGCTTAAACGAGACTAAACTCAGAAATTACATATTTTACATTCCATCTGTTAATATCTTGAATTTGCAACAAGATTGCTTACAGCTATATTTCCTATACTCCCAACTTTTGATCATGTCCCTGTAATACCACCCCCTTCATCCATCTTCATTTCCTTTAGCCATATTCTTACCTTAAAAATCCAACTATAGGATGACCTATGGCAGTTGTACATTCTCTGTGAACCTGTCACGGTCCCTTCCGTGACTGAAGTTTGAGGATCTGTCAGACTAGGTGCATGTGAGATTATCTGACAGCCTCTTTGGTTTTACTTGTTGCTGTGTTGTTGTTTGTAACGAGCACTCCCCTTGTATCAGGTGCAGCTGGGGCTCATTACTGCTCCTCCATTTAGTGTGGCCTCACACTTCATGCTGTGCGGTTGATATTCACTGCTGGGATGTGAATAGCTGGAGTGTTGAGCCATCCTGTGTTCCAGTTGATTTCTGCTTATAAGATAAGTTGCTGTTCTTTTGGTGTTTTGGTGTTTTTGTTAGGTATTTAGTTGTTTACTAGGCCTCAGGGAGACACTGGGTCCTTCATAGGGGAAGGGACCAGCAGTCTCAATCCAGACCCTACTGCTAGGGCTATGCAGGGCTAGCAGGGCCTAGGTTCCTGAGTATGAGCTTTCCTACCATCAGGGGATGCTTATATGGTTAGGAGTCAGGGCTGGATTAGGGTGTATGCAAGGGGTGACCATTCCCTCTTCCTTATTCATTGGAGGCCTAGTGGTGTGTAAGGCTTTCTGGTACCCTCCCCTTCCCGTCATCGGTGACATTATCAACCGCCCAAAACTGCTATTTTTTTTCTGTTTGTTAGTGCAGCTATGGATCCAATATCTGCACTGGTCGCACAACTGCAGGGGTTGTCTTTGGAGGTAGCTGACCTCCGCACGGCCGTCTCTCACATACAGAGACCACAGGCAGCTGGTTGGGACAGCAACAATCAGACCTGTCCTGAACCCAAGGTGGCGCTCCCAGACAGATTTTCTGGGGGAAGTGATAATTTTATTCGCTTCAGGGAATACTGCAAACTTTATTTTAAATTACGCCCACACTCTTCTGGGGCCGAGAGTCATAGAGTGGGTATTATTATTTCTTTGCTTCAAGGTGACGCTCAGTCTTGGGCTTTTTCGCTGCCGACCGAATCTCAGTCCCTCCGGTCGGTAGATGAATTTTTCAGAGCGCTAGGTCTTATTTATGATGACCCAGATGGGGTTTCCCTGGCTGAGACCAAGTTGCGTGGCTTGCAGCAGGGAAAGCGTTCTGCAGAGACCTATTGCTCCCAATTTAGGAGATGGGCTACGAATACTGAGTGGAATGATCCTGCTCTCCGTAGCCAATTCTGTCATGGGCTATCTGAGAACCTGAAGGACGCATTGGCGTTTCACGAAAGTCCTGGGTCATTGGAAGCGGCTATGTCCCTAGCTGTACGTTTGGATAGAGGCCTGAGGGAGAGATTAAAAGTTCCTTCATCTCAGGACGTACAATTCCTTAAGATGGCGCCCTCCTCTGGCACATTGGGTGGAGAGACACTTGAGGTTATGTCTGGTGATGAACCAATGCAGTTGGGGGGAGCTACCTCTGGACCTGGGAATAAGAACTTGGGGCAAAAGAAGGGACTTTGTTTTTTCTGTGGAAAACAGGGGCATTTTGTCAATGTCTGCCCTTATGTTCAGCGCCAATGTGAAAACAAAAAAAAAGAGGTGTGTTTAACTCTCATCTCTCACTCATCTCTCACTGGGTGGTCTGTGTGAGGAATCAGAGAGTTTAATTTTGTCTTTTACCGGTAGTACTCGATTCCTCCTGTCTGCTGAGGTGGCGCTAGACTCCAAAAGGGTGAAAATTGAAGTGTTTATTGACAGCAGGGCAGGGGTTAACTTAATCGATGGAAGAGAAAAATTATGATGTAGGTAATAGAGAGTTGCTGGCCATTAAGTTGGCTTTTGAGGAATGGTGTCATTGGTTGGAAGGAGCGATCGATCCTATTACGGTAATTACTGATTACAAAAATCTGGCATATTTGGACAGGCCCAAGACAGGCCAGATGGTCGTTGTTTTTTACCAGGTTCAATTTCATTGTCACCTATCGCCCTGGGGTTAGGAACGTCAAGGCGGACGCTTTGTCGCGTAGCTTTCCTGGGGGGGTTGATTCGGAAGATCCTGGCCCGATTTTGTCTGAGGGGGTAGTAATATCCGCCCTCTATCCCGATCTTGAGGCAGAGGTATTGGAGGCCCAGGGAGATGTGCAGGATTCTTGCCCTTCGGGCAAATTGTTTGTTCCTTTTGAACTACGACATAAGGTGTTCAAGAAGCAGCACTGTACAGTCCTTACTGGACATCCTGGGAACAAATCCACGGTCGATTTCATCTCTCATAGATTCTGGTGGCTGGGGTTGCGTAAATGTGTTGAGGGCTATGTGTCAGCATGTAGTACTTGTGCTCGTGCTTAGGTGACACATACTCGGCCTTCTGGATCCCTACTTCCGTTGTCAATCCCAGCCCGACCTTGGACTCATTTATCGATGGATTTTATCACTGATTTGCCGAATTCCTCTGGAAAAAACGTGATTCTGGTGATTGTTGATCTCTTCAGCAAGATGTCACACTTGATTGTATTGCATTGGCAAGGCTACCTATTGCATTGGCAAGGCTACCTAATGCTAAAACCCTCGCACAAGTGTTTGTTGATAACATCGTGACGCTACATGGTATTCCCATGGATGTGGTGTCTGATAGGGGGACTCAATTTGTTTCCAGATTCTGGAAGGCGTTCTGCACTCGTCTGGGCATACAATTGTCCTTCTCTTCGGCCTTTCATCCTCAGTCGAATGGACAGACTGAACGCACCAACCAGAATCTGGAGACTTATTTGCGATGTTTTGTCTCAGAGAATCAGGAGGAGTGGTCTTCATTTTTGTCTTTGGCCGAGTGTGCCATAAATAACCGTAGGCAGGAGTCCACTGATAAGTCGCTGTTTTTTGGGGCATATGGGTTTCATCCACAATTTGGCACATTTTCTGGTACTGAGACTTCAGGCATTCCTGAAGAGGAAAGATTTTCTTCTTCTTTGTCATCTATTTGGCAGAAAATCCAAAATAATTTAATAAAGATGGGCAACAAGTATAAACGTATGGCTGACAAGAGACGTATGAGTCGTCCCGACCTAAGAGTGGGTGATTCTGTCTGGCTGTCCACAAGAAACATTAAGTTGAAAGTACCTTCTTGGAAGTTGGGTCCAAGGTTTATTGGTTCTGTTGCTTTTCGTCTTGAACTCCCACAGGCTTTGAAGATTCATAATGTGTTCCACAAATCACTGTTGAAGAGATTTGTTGAGCCTTTGGAACCTTCTTCCTTGCCTCCCCCTCCCGTCATGGTGGACGGTAATCTAGAATTTGAGATTGCCAGGATACTGGACTCTCGATTTCTCCGTAGATCTCTCCAGTATCTCGTTCAGTGGAAGGGGTACGGTCCGGAGGAAAGAATGTGGGTTCCAGCGACCGACGTTAATGCTAGTCGTCTAGTGAGAGCTTTCCACAGGGCTAATCCGGATAAGGTTGGTCCTGGGTGTCCGGAGGCCACCCGTAGAAGGGGGGGTACTGTCATGTTTGAGGATCTGTCAGACAAGCTGCATGTGAGATTATCTGACAGTCTCTTTGTTTTTACTTGTTTCTGTGTTGTTGTTTGTAATGACCACTCCCCTTACATCAGGTGCAGCTGCTGGTCATTACTGCTCCTCCATTTAGTCTGGCATCACACTTTGCTGTGCGGTTGATATTCACTGCTGGGATGTGAATAGCTGGAGTGTCCTGCCATTCTGAAGTTCCTGTTGATTTCTGCTTATAAGATAAGTTGCTGTTCTTTTGGTGTTTTGGTGTTTTTGTTAGGTATGTAGTTGTTTACTAGGGCTCAGGGAGACACTGGGTCCTTCATAGGGGAAGGGACCAGCAGTCTCAAGCCAGACCCTACTGCTAGAGCTGTGCAGGGCTAGCAGGGCCTAGGTTCCTGAGTATGAGCATTCCTACCATCAGGGGATGCTCATATGGTTAGGAGTCAGGGCTGGATTAGGGTGTATGCAAGGGGTGACCATTCCCTCTTCCTTATTCATTGGAGGCCTAGTGGTGTGTAAGCCTTTCTGGTACCCTCCCCGTCATTCGTGACAGAACCCTTTAAATGGTTCCAGCAACCAAGGCTCCCTTTCCTAAAGGTAAAGGGGCTTCACTCAACAAGTGTCTTGATGTGCAGTTGGATAAAAGGTTCCAAATTTACAGTGTATCTGTTCTATAAACCAGCAGCCCTGCGTGTGTAGTTGGAGAAATGTCTCTATATTTAGATCTATCTGTTTTTTTTATTATACCTCCTATAGTATATGTGTAATGTGCTATCTATCTATCTATCTATCTATCTGATATATATACTTTGCTGTGTGTGATTCTTCGACTCAGGGGGGTAGAGGTCATCTACCATAGAATAAACCTTGTCTAAGTTTACACAGGGCCCAATTTATGCCTATCTGTACAACAGGTGCAGGGGGTTGGGAGCACAACAGGCAACTCTAGCTGCCAAAAATTTGCTTTGGAATTTCAGACATTTGACAAGTGAAAGGGATGGGGATAATTCCATAAGCTCCTAGTTCATATCAACAAATAGAGAACTCTATCTCTATCCTATAATGTCCACATTCAACATGTGAATGGTCAATGAGACATTTTAGTTGAAGTATATAGCCAGTTATGGGGCTTTATTATAATGTTTTTATTTGCACACATTTTCCCTGAAAGATATAGTACTCGAAAAAGAGAAATGTAATATTGACAAAATGTGCATTTTTGGTCACTAGGTCACAAAGAGTCACTAGGGTATGGAGTAAATGGAGCACAAAGAGTCATTGGGGTATAAGATGATTAGAATACAAACAGTCACTAAGGTGTGAGGACACCGGAGCACAACGAGCCCCCGGGTTATAGGGTCAGTGACGCACAAAGAATCGCTAGGGTATGTAGTCACTGGAGCATAAAGGGTAGGGTCACTGGAGCAAAACTGTCACTGAAGCACATCATTGTAGTACAAAAGCATTCCCCACACACTTATTTGCCACTTATGGAAAATTTGCCTGAATTTACCACAAGATGAAAAGTTGCCACATGTAAAAAAAAAAAAAAAAAAAAACTTTTTTGTAGGTAAAGAAAATTGTAAAAATTGTTTGTCTATCTCTACCCAAGAATCACATAATGTTTCTACTAAGTTGTAAGAATGTTTTGATAAATTGTGTGTAAAGCTTGTGTGAGAACATTGAAAAATAAAACTCTAGATTTCTCTCATTTTGAATAAAATAATTGTTGGGTTTAGTATTATGCTAAGTCTTTATTTGTACAGAAGTTCAATTTTCACATCTCTCCCCGGGAGTCTCCCCTCCCGCTCAGTATTGGCACCATTGGGTCCAAAACAAGATATAAAATGAAAATAGAAAGGTTTTATTTAAATACTTACCAAGTTGATAAAGGAGAAGAGAAAGCAAAATAACAGCAGATTAAACTTTGGCTTTAATGTAAAGCTGCAAAGTTTTATATTAAACATATAATAAACACATCTATATTTTAAATATGTTTCCCATTAAATAGTGAGAAAATACAATTATGGCGACAAGATTATTTTTGTCAGCTATTCAGTGAAACTTGTGATATGTTGAGTACCAAAAGAAAACTCACACCTAAGCATGAGTGATAGGCATTCTTCTTGGTGGATCTTGAACCCTAAACTCAAGTTCTGCATTTCAAGTATTGCAACTGCTGGGTAACCATGCTGCAACATACGACCTAAAATGATCTTGTATGTTGTTGGAGTTATGGTAAGTTCCCAACTGTGGTTGATATTGGTGACTCCCAGAAATACGTGTAGAAGGTATAAAGTTAAAGCATGACAACATATTCTTTACACATCAACAACTGATTTCCATAGCTTGTAAAAATATCTTTTTTCCATTTTAGTTTTATGAGCTTTGATTCTTGTAAAATATTGAATTTATCATTGGCATCACTACTAAATATAAGATTAAAACCACTGTGTCATTTTAACCAAAGTGCTCGAGTTTAAGAAAATGAAGAATATCATCAAAAAATAGATGGAAGGACTCGCGAGATTGTAAGCAGAAGCATTAAAGGCTTGTAGCCTGCCCTCATCAGTCTTCACCCGTAGAATGGAAGCAATGGTGTGAGAGACCAAAATTAGTACCAGGTATGGCTGGTGGGATTATGTCTGCAATGTTTTATGTGCATTTTTTTAATGCCCGTAAAATGACCCTTTTAACCTCTTGGTTCCTAAGGCTGTATATAATAGGGTTTAACATTGGCGTTATTACTGAATAAAAGATAGACGCCACCTTGTCCTCTTTACTGAGGACTCTGGTGTCGGAACGAAGATATATAAAGAAGATGGTCAAAAAATAGATTGAGGAACAAATGAGATGTGAGGAGCATGTGTTAAAGGCTTTCAACCTGCCCTTAATGGACTTCATCCGTAGGATAGATGAAATGATGAAAGTGTAGGAGACCAGGATTGCTACACAAGAGCAGATGCCTAAAAAACTTACAAACAAAAATGTAACAATGTCACACCTATGCGTACTGGAGCAGGACAACTTCAGTACTGGAGGTATCTCACAGTAGAAATGCTCTATGAAGTTAGACCCCCAGTACGAGAGACTAAAAAGGCAGCCAGTTTGTGCTGCTGACTGAAAAAAACCAACAGCAAAAGACAGGAGTACCAATCCAGTCCATTTTGGCTTGGTCATTATTGAGGCGTAACGGAGAGGGTGGCAGATAGCCGCGTATCGGTCATAGGACATGCTTGACAGGAGTACAACTTCAACACCTGCCAGAGCAGCATAGAAATAAACCTGAAAGGCACAACCAATCAATGAAATTGACTTCTTTATTGAAACAAGGTCAACCAAAATTTTGGGAGTTATGGTAGAAGAGTACATGAGGTCCACCAAAGACAGATAATTTAGGAAGTAGTACATTGGAGTATGAAGACTGGAAAACATTTGGATAATAGCCATCATCCCAATATTACCCATTATGGTGACCATATATACAACTAAAAAGAATAAAAAAAGGAATGGAATTAGGTTTTTGTCATTGGTTAATCCAGCCAATTCAAAAGTAGTCAGTTGTGTCTTATTCATGATGTTCATGTGATCTTTAAAATCTTTTTCTGGTATTGAAAGAAAGAAAATGTTAATAGTTGAGGTAAAATAAAAATAAAAAAATTAGTTCAAGAACAATATTAAGGCAACAGTAGGTATATTAAAAATCCAATCTAACAAGCTGAGCAAACAGATCACCTACCTGTCCCAGCTACAATGAGATGGGAGGGAAATACAGAACATTATATAGTAGGAGAGAAATACTGTAAATTATTTTTACTACCCAGGTAAACAGGTGTTATCGGTCAGGTTTCCCTGGTAGGTGACACTAAATTACCTGACGTGTGGAATCTAAGTTACCCCCTGTGACCCCAGAAGGAGTGATGGGCCGATAACCCTAGTGGCCACTGGACTACTTTGATGCAAGGAGGTCTCCAGGTTGTGGCCCCCAGTCTCTCTCCAACAGAGGGTGACAGGGATCTGATGGCTTCAGTGTAGGGAATGGCTATCAGGCAGGAACACAGTGATCCAAGGCAAACAGACCGAGGTCAGGGCAGGCGGAAGACAAGTCAAGGTCTAGTAATAGGCTGAGGTGAGGACAGGCGGCAATCACAGGCAGAGTCAAGGTCAAACTAGGGTCAAATCCAGAGAAACTGAGTAGAAAAAATCTGGTGGAATAGCAGGGAATACACTGAGGATCCAGAAACCTGAGCATGAAACTGGGAATGTTTTATTAGGCCTAGCAGCCAATGGCAGGAAAGGAAAAATCTGCTCAGTGGCTGTAGCTCAATTCCTTTTAGCTGTGCACATCGTCCGTTTCTGTGCAAGGGATACTGAAAATGGTGGAAACTTCACAGCTAAAGGGAGGCATTTGATGCTGCAGGTTGCTGGACAGAAGATCTACGGGTGCAGTTGTAACAAAGATAGTGTCTTGAAAGCTCCCCCACCATTGTTTTTTACCAAAATACTCCTCTGTAGCTCTCTTGCTCTGCTTGAGCCCTTGGTAATTACTTGCCATGCAGGGGTACCATCTGCTTTCCCCACTTCTTTTCAGATGCACCTCTTATACCTAAGTGACCAATCACTCCCAAATGAGAAACCCCCTACACCATCCGACATGTTGCTTAAAAAATGTTTGGACTAGGCACATGGACAAATTTTCCTAAAGCACATTCCCAATCTGGGAATATTGGTAAGAGAGTGCCATTTAAGCAATAGTTGTTCATTGGCTTTCTAAAGAATTGCCAAGATTTGGTCCCATGGAATATCAGCAGCATTAGGATTGATGTGTGAATGGTGGATGTAAATGGGTGGTGGTATGACCCCAAGGAATGGAGGCAGAACAAAAGAGGTTCTTCATAATAACAAGGAAAGAAAAGAAAGGAAATGTTTGGGTGGTTACTCTGGTTGTCTGGTTGGGTGTATACCGGTTGACTAATGATTATTAGTTCAGAACTCTAAAACATTGACACTAAATTGTATATATGGAGAACAAGGACAGCAATGAGACAGAAAGAGAAGAGTAGAATTGGAGGACTAGGGTTGACGTGTGTAAGCAAAGCTGATTCATTTACAAGGGATGGGGCAAGTTTTTTGTGGAAGCCCAATGAGCACATTCACAGCAGGATATATTACAGCAGGCATTACAAGTAAGGATGGTGCATTCCCTGTTAAGATACCTAATGGTAATAAAAAATGTACAATTACAGGAAAAATAAGGACATAAGAATACCTTGTGAACACCTCATGTTGACTTTTTCACTACCTTATGAACAGAAAAACATTTGATCATTATTACATAGTTACATAGTCAGACTGAAAAAAGATGATCAAGTTCAAGTGCTAGTGAAATAAACATAATGGAAACCAGCCCAGATAAAACCCTATAGATATTGTTAATCCAGAGGAAGGCAAAAATAAATCATTATAATTCAGGTTCAATTTGCTCCAACAGGGAAAAAATCCTTCCTGAGTCAATCAAAGGATCAACAGTCTGATAATACAGGTGGTAAATGTCATTGTATTACTATACCAGTATATTCATTCCTATAATCTAGTCTTGTCATGTTGAAAACACCCCTCCATTTATCACCATTTCCACCATTAAAATTCAGTGATTGGGACCACCCTAGGAAGAATGCAGTAAGAACCGTTCTGGTTAAAGCTCAGATATGGAGGGCCTGCTGTTATCTTTTCTGGTGACCTATGTTGTCTTATAAAGGCAAGATCCCATGGACCCTCTAAAGCCATAAGAAAGAGGGATGTGGAGTCTGGAAGGAGATCTAAATGACTGAACGATTGTCAATAATAAAAGATCATGCCACCATAGGGAAAAATAAAAACGTTTCAATTGACATGATTGGCCTGTTCAGAAAATTCAACAAAGAAGCAGATTTGTTGCAAGGGTGTACTTTCTTTTTCTGATCATTATATAGAGACAAATGTACATACATGGCTATTAAATTTAAAAACTTACCTGCTTAATTTAACAATAAGCCTGCAAAAACCCAAAGAAACAGCATAGCAACTTGTATTTATAACTCAGATGAAAATGGAATCAGACACAAATACAAGACAAAACCTTTTACTGACCTCAGCATTTGCTGCACACATGAATGACACATAGGTGATAGCAGACTATTCAACTTTTATATCTAAAAGATTACTAATACCCAATTTTTTTAATTTATTGACAGTAAGTTAGACAAAATTCCAGATACATACAATACTTAAAAAAATAAAAGTAAAAGTAATATTTCTATATTGCAAATAATATTCTTTGTATAGTTTTAAGAGTAAATGCTGTATTTTTTTGAAATATTTTATCATCAATATATATAAATGAATGTATATGTTTGCTACCTCCTGAACATTCAGCAATCATCACATTAGTCACGTCTTGTCGTCAATGCTTCTAAAGGCTTGTCTTTTATAAAAACACACGAACCCTTGAGGATGGTTTCCACTTACCCCTAGAGGGCTTTAGGCGTAAATCAGAACAAACAATTACGCAAACTGCTAAAAAAAGGGTTGTATATTATTCTTAGAAGGCAAATAGCAAAACATTGCCGGTCTTTGCAATTTAAGTATTACGTAAAAAAAGAAAAAAAAGAAAATATATATATATAATTTTAAATTGGCAGTTTTTAGCTTGCCAAGTTAAATTTCCAATATTTTAATTAAAAAATTATTGTTGCTTTTCCTTTGAATTTTTATTTTTATATATTATCATTTGTATTTATATGTTGTGTATTCTGTTGTTGTTCTCTAATAAAAGGCAAAAAAGTCATTATAAATTTTTTTGGCATATAACAATCAAATCTATATAAAAGATAGTTCTTTAAAATTGTTCGGCTGCTCTTTGGGCTGAACTATATGGACTTTTCTTATAATTTTTTATAATTTAAAACAACAACAAAAATGTTTACCTTTTATTATGTTGTTTGTTTTTATGTTTTATTTTTTTATTTTCCTTTCCAAAAAAATGCTTTTCTTTAGAATTTAACCTTGAAGGGCAATTTTGTAACTTTAAAATGTTCTTAATTTTAGTCATAACCCTCATTCAACCTTTTTAAAGTTCTTCCTTAAATAGTGTCTGAATCCTCTTTGACTTTTTTGAACTTTGTTTCTTTTTATTTTTGGCCTTTTATCTCCATCCAATATTCCCAAAGACCCAAACCATTACGCAGCGCCGTACACAGTCTAAAAATTCCTGAGGAAGCGGAATTGTGAAACATGTCGAAATTGGGACATGTACATTATTAGTGTAATTACATATTCGTGAAAAATGTCAATTTTGATTCAGTGGCCCTGATTTATTAAAGCTCTCCAAGGCTGGTGATGTATCACTTTCTTCTGGGTAATTCAGCAAACATGAAATGGATCTGAGCCAGGATTGACATTTGCTGTGGATATAAATTAAAAAGGTGCCCTAAGGTCCATACATGTGAACTATATATATATATCTGTGTGTGTGTGTTTAGTTACATAAGTCTGGTGGTCAGTAGGAAGAATGTCTCTTCATTTGCTGCCCACTGGGAAGAATATCAAAATACTTTACAAATACCTTACAAATATCAAAAACATAATTGGTATCACTTAAACTGACCTAAGGGAAACACACTGCTCATTGCTCATCGAACCCCGGCAACCTCTGGAGGATCCCTAGTTGAGAAACTTTGCTCTAAGGTCTCACAGTGACACTCTTCTGTTACCCATATAATGGGCAATATTGCAGGAAATAAAATTGCACACCCTCTGCTGGCAAGCATCTGAATAACAACTGAGATTATCTCAGTAACAGCACTCCCTCTGCTGGTGGGATTGATGTCTGCGGCTCACTTGATCCACGCCCATCACCCGACATTCTCTTCTTAAGGAAGTGACCTGGCAACAGGAAGTTGCCTGAACAAGGAGTTCCTTTGGCTCTGCTTTCAGGTTCCTGTTGTTTGTTTCTACTGTTCCAGATTCCCCGTGTACTGAACCTGGCTTTTTTCCTGACAACTCCTGTCCGCTGCCTGCTCTGACCTCTTGCCTGTTTCCTGACCAACTTTGTTCACAGCCTGCCCTGACGTTTTGGCTCGTCTGACTATTCTCTAAGATTTTCCTTTTGCACTACGTTTTGGTTCCAGCTTGTTAGCAGTCACCTGCCTTGGCGGACACAGGGGCCACAACCTGGCAGTAGCTTGCCACATAACAACCTCACCTCTAGAGGCTCTGGAGAAGACCAAGCTAGTGCTTAGACCCTGCACCGCGTGCACGTCTTCACCCACAGGGTTGGTGACACAGTGGGTCCACCACTTGGCCTTGTGGAGCCGTGACAATTTTTTAGAGTTCACCATCTTCCAATTCCTTTAAACGTCATAAATACAAATACAATTTTAACCATCTATATCATATGATGTATGTAGCCAACGTGTTTCAAACGACTCTTTTGAAACACATTGATTGAAGTAGTTTGAAACGCATTACATCGTTACATAGTAAGTTAGGTTGAAAAAAGACATAGGTCTATCAAGTTCAATACCTAAGGAAATAAACATATCCCAGATATAAAACCTTACAGAAATAGTTGATCCAGAGGAAGGCAAAGAAAGAACCCTGGTACAATTTGCTTCAACAGGGGAAAAAAATTCCTTCCTGATTCCATGAGGCAATCGGATGTCCCTTGGATCAGCAGTCTCTGTTATCTTTACTTTCAATCCTTAATCCCCAGTTATATTCTGTGCCTCTAGAAAGCATCCAGCTTTTTCTTAAAGCAATCTATAGAACTTGCTGAAACTCCTTCCTGAGGGAGCCGATTCCACATTTTCACACCTTACAGTCAAGAATCCCTTCCTTATCCGGAGCTTAAACTTCTTTACCTCCAGAAGCAAAGAGCGCCCCCTTGTGCTTTGTAATGATCTCACAGTGAATAATTGGGAAGAGAGTTCTGTATATCGACCTATAAGGCCTTATTAGTACCAGTATTCCCCTGACACCAGTCCCCCAATCTAACCTTGCAGTCTTCACCTATAGCAGCCCCCGCTCAGCCTCGTGACACTGGTTGCATCTCCCAGTACTCGGTTGCCCCCAGGACTTTGAGTACAAGGGAAGGTGTCTGGAGATAGGCCTGCAGCTGATCAGGAGCCCACATATACAGAGTACAGAATTATCAGGAATCCAAAAACAAGCCGAAGTCAAAATAAAGGAAATTAGTCCACCAGGAGAGGTACAGAGAGAAGGGCACAAGCATAGTCAGGGTCACAAAGATAGGTCCGAGCGGAGTTCAAACAGAACGTAACAGAAAAACACTCAAATCTGTCTAGCACAGGTAAGCCAAGCAGGTGCTATAACAGGCACAGATGACTGGAAGCAGAGAGGCTATAAAGCCCCAGCAGCCATTCACATCATGGGATACAAGGAACCACTCTGCTAATCAACTGCACTCAGCTCCAATTCCATTCAGCAGTGCAGCCTCAGTGCAGGGGATGCCGAGGGAAAAACCCCAGCTACAGGGAAACAAGGATCCTGCAACCCTCAAAGCACTGATCCTGAATCCCCGGAGCTACCGCGAATACAGCCGTCGAAGAGAATAGGCTGTGCGTGCCCTACTGCGCTGGGGCATCGCCTGGAATTGTAGGCCCAAAGGACGGCTCCTAACAGGAACATTTATATATTTATACAGGGTGATCATATCCTCCCTTATACGTCTGTTCTCAAGGGACAATAGATTCAGTTCAGCTAATCTCTCCTCATAGCTGAGCTCCTCCATTCCTTGATTTGGTATTTCTTTGTTATTTAAAAGTGTCCTGCTTGTATCCATTTTTATACTGCTATGCCATCTCTGATCTCCTAATTTTAGAAGTAAAACACTTGCCTTTTTTTCTATTGTGCATTTTGATCAATCCTCACTTAATAAAAATCCTCTCTTATTATAAAATATATATAAAATATTCTGTTGTTGCTATATATATATCTTTGCTACCCTTATTGATGACCAGCCAGTTAGGTTAGGTGTTGGGCAGCATCTCCTTTGGTTGTAGTACCACCAACCAATTAGCAATTTAGCAATGCACTATAATTGGATGGTTCCCCTAGGTTGGTTTGCAGCAAACCCTTTGACGTTTGCTGAGCCTATAGCCAATGGAAGTGGTGAGTTTGCCCATCACTAGTACAGATTTTTCTCAAGCAGTTATAACGGTTAGCAGGACAGTGCTCAGATTACAAAACCTTGCTCCAAATCCAAATAAAACCGAGCTTTAAATGATATCACATTGCAAATCCTGTGTATAAGGATCAAGGCAAAGGAGCACCTAGGCACAGGAATAATGCTAATATTTCCAAAGTAATGCAAGGAAAAGGCTAATATTTTTTGGATGCTGTTTGGGCGCAGGTAATTATTTTTGAATGCTAATAAGGCACAAGTTGAAACCTAGAACAGTAAAATTTCCTTTTGGCTTGAGCCCAGTGATGGCGTAATCCTAAGTGTCATATTAAATTAATCCACAAGAAACCATCATGAGTGCTTTCTCAATAAAACATAATTATGTATGTGCTCGGGAGTAAATGATAAATATCCCCAAGCTATAGTCTTATAAATTGGCTGTGGATTGCTAGGATCAGATAGGTAACGTAGGTGTGAATTCCGGATAGGTAACAGCGCATACACAGCATATTCGCATTACACATATTGTTCTGCTTACAAACATTGTCTATTTCAGAGGTCTAAATGTAGTGTCAGATATTGTGCATTTTTTTACAATATTTTTGGGTCATAGTTGCAATTTGTTTCCTGGGCATATTTTTTTTGGCATTTATACCATATGTGTGCTTAATAGATGTGTTTAATAATGTTTGTTGAAATAGACCTGGGGCTATGATATTTATAGATAGATTACCATTAACTAAACATAAATATTGGCTGCATGCAAACACACCAGAAAAATGTCTTTGATTTACATGTACAGTATAGCAGTTTAGCAATGGACTGCAAATCCATTTATTGACAGCAACTCCTGGATATCCAAATGACAGCTGGATGTTGCTGATAAAATACAGCGGCAACTTCAAATATACCTATCCAAAAAATTAACCTTGTATGACCTGCAATGAACAAAAGTGAACAATGAAGTTTTCTTAATCTTTACGATATTTGGAAAAGGAAGTGGGAGGAAATGGCTCAAGTGTAAAAAGTCAAATGTTACTAAAATTGTTTTATTATCCACTGTCATTCTCAAAGAATTCATTTACAATGATTACAATATTCTAACTATAAATCTTAATTGGAAATATTATATTTTATTTAATTCATAACTAATTCTAGTATGTTCATGCAAAATGCAAATCCCACCACCTGGTAAACTGACAGTTACAACCTCTACTGAACCAATGCATACCTTTAAATTTACAGGAAAAACAATAATAATATATGAAAGCACTGTGCAGGTATCAGATAGATAGGTACAATGTAACATGGCTATTTTTGTGTTGTACTGTTTCTCTGTATATTTGTAAAGATATATATTTCACTTGTGGCATGTTCCAATAGCCTAACAGTGAGTAACATCCACATTGCTGCAGACTTTCCAATTTTCCCAGTTGGTACAACACAAACATTTTTTAATATGATGTCTAAGTCAAGAATTTTCAAATCTAGCTGGATTTCTTTACTAATACAGCAGGATTCAATCCAAAAACAAAACAACATAATCAGAACTTTCAAGGCATCCAAGTAAATATCAGATTCAACAAAGTATTAAAATAGAACATTGATTATTCTTTAATAAGTCATAACAACAATACAATTCATACATATAAGTACAAATTATTTTATATTCATAGGATCAATTTCTCAATGAACACATGATTATATCCCCTAAGAGGGATTATATTCTACTCGACGAGTTTTGTTGGCTTTCATTTTGTCGGCTTCATCAGGAGTATGCTAGAAATATACTGCTTTAATATTTTGGTCTATCTGATATTTACCTTGAATGTTCCGATTATGATGTTTTGTTTTGTTCTTGCTTTAATTTGAATTCTGGCATGTAGAACAATATTTATAAAAAGGTGATTTGAATGCAGAAGATGTTTCATATGTTTTGGAATCTATCTAGTCAGAATTTTACTGTTCTGAGCACCTCCAATGGCTACCGTTTTTCTTTCTTAAAATTATTGCTTAGATTACGAAGATACTATGTCTTCAAAATGTATTAACATAAAATGAGCATGCTTACTAGATTTTCACTTTTTTCTAATATTACTTGATCCCTTCTTGTTCTTAGCTACAGACTTGGAAGGTAATGAAGTCAACCATGATAATGAATTTTATTTTTTTGGCATAGTATGTCATTATTACTTTAGCCGCTTGGAAAGACAGGGCCTCTAGGGGGCGATACAGCATGCACAGAAGTGGAGTGAGCCCTGCAAAGGCACGGAATCTAAGCAGTAATAAGGTTCTCTTTAGAGCCTGTAGTGGTGAGGACGTTGTGCTGCTGGTTACTGCTAGATTGCGGTCCTTGAGCACAACAGAGAGGGCAGGAAGATGCACGGTACCAAATCCCGAGGCAGAAGAATTGTCAAAGAAGGCTGGGGTTGAAGCAGGCATCAAGCAAGAAAGGTCAGGAACAAACCAGGGTTTAAGAACCAGGAATGTAAGCAATAGACACTGGTGACATGGAGCAAATGCTCAGCAGAACTAGGGGACTTGGCACTAGTGGAGACACGTTGCACGAACACAGAGTGCTGTGTCTCAAATAGCTAAAAAGCCAAGGGCAATTAACAGGCTTTTTCCTGATTGGCAAGTGGCAGGAGCAATACTGTTTAAACCTGGAAGAGCAGGCGTACCCGGGATCAAAAATGCCTGCATGTGCAGCAGAGAGGTGCCTATGCTTTAGCAACGAGGGGGTATGTGTAACAGACAGGAGCTTCAAACACTTAAAGGAAAAGAAATCTCAGTGTCCCCCGTGATTTATTGTGTAATCTTCTGTTCCTAATATTTTCATTTACGTCATACTGGTTCTTGGTTTTGGACTAAGAAGGTAATTTAGCTTAAATCAACTGTGACAGTCAAAATATTTTTCATACACTTTAATCATTTAGAACATTTCTTATCCCCTTAGTGAGAACAATCGCAATGGGAAATAATACACAAGTGACAATGTTTGTGTTTTCCGGACTAACCAATAATGATAAACTAATCCCGTTCCTCTTTGCTTTTTTGTTGATGGTATACCTTGTGACCATACTTGGAAACACTGGCCTAATCCTTTTTGGTCCATGGTGCCTCCAACCTCAAAACACCAATGTATTACTTTTTGAGTTACCTCTCAGTTGTTGACCTCTTCTACTCTACAGCTATTATTCCTAAAACGCTATCTGACCTTATATCTAACAGGAAGACCATACCATTCAATGGTTGTGCCATCCAATTTTTTTTCTTTGCCGCCCTGGCCGGAACTGAGGTTATTCTTCTTTCAAGTATGTCATATGATCGATACACTGCCATCTGCCATCCTCTTCACTACGTGTCCACCATGAGCAAAAGCAAACCTGTGTCTCTAGTCAGTTTATCATTCTTCATTGGCTTCTTCCAGTCAGATGTCCAGACCAGCTGCTTGTTCAGTCTCCATTACTGTGGCCCGAATGTCATTGACCATTTCTACTGCCACATCCTTCCTAATCTTCGGTTGTCTTGCTCCATGACCCTTCCTTGCAACATGTTAACCATTCTCTTCATTGGGTCTTGTGGCGTGTATTCGTTGTCAACAATCCTGGTCTCACTCATCTTTTCCACCATATCGCGCATAAAATCTTCTGAGGGACGTCGGAAAGCGTTTAGCACTTGTTCAGCCCATCTGGTATGTTCCAGCACCTTTTTTGTTGCAGTTTTCTTTACTTATTTTCACTCACCTTCCAGTGACCTGGAGACACAAGATAAGGTGGCCTCTGTATTTTATTCAGTTGTGACCCCAATGCTGAACCCTCTGATATACAGCCTGAGGAACCAAGAGGTGAAAAGAGCCATCATACAAACACTGTATAACATTTATCATTTATTAGCATTGTCATAGACATTTAAAGTTAAAGTATCTTTTTTTAGCTTTGGATGAGGAAACTGAAGAGTTTTGGGAAGGGTTGGAATCTTTATATGACTTTTGTTACTGTTCGTGTTACTGCCCGAGACTTGACCCTCTTTAAGGATGAGCAGGAGATTTTTATGAAGATGATTTTGCTGCAAAAATCCTATTTTAACCAGTAGAGAAATTTTACAAAAATATGTCAGCACTTTAACAACACCATCTTTTGGCCGAGGCATTGCAATTGACTATTAAAATTGACAAGGTAGTTTAATGAAATTGAGTGAATTTAACTCATCCCTAATCTTTTTTGTCCTGGTGACTATTGTTCATGGTTCATAAAAAAATTTGTTTTCTGTTAACAGAAGGCAAAGGAAAGTCTTCCAGTGAGTTTATCTGTTTCTATGAACTAAAAAATAAAACATTGCTGGGTCTAGCAGGTCCAAGGAAATTTAAATATTTTTTAATATCGTCAAACTGGACAGCCAAAACAATTTGGGGGTTTAGGGACCCAAGGGTTGAAAAAAGGAGGACAGAAAAATGCACAAAATTCATAAAATGCATATAAAATAGTAGTATCTAAAAAAACATGTAAGGCAGAGTCCTTTTCATAAAAAACAAGTTTAGGCTTTAAGTACACTATCTTGGTCATTCTCTGATGTGCATGTTAATAATGTTTTTGAAGGTGATATCAAACTTTCTGATCTTATGAAATACGCTCATTAAGAGGTGACATAACTGGGATCCCAGGGCTAAAAATATGCTGAATGCCACTAGAGATGAGTAAGCTTCTAAAATGTTTGATCAATGCAGGTTCAGCCAAATTTATTTAGTTGATTAGTTAACTAGTTAGCTAACCTTCAAAATTTCAGAATTTCCAAACCAAAAGCTCCATGATTGTCAAGGTTCCAAAGAAAAATCATGTTACAAGCTCAATGATTTTGGGGGTTCTTGGCTACCCTGCAGAGGGGTGGGATCTGGTGGTACAGTCTTCAGCCCAAGGGGCTTCAGCACCAAAATAAGCAGATATAAGGGATAAGCAACCTGTGGAGCTGTTTTGGTGTCTTTCTCTAACAAACCCTTTGGGAATCCAAATCACTAAAATTGCATTACCATTGCTCAAATGTCCTCAGTTTTGTAAGAAGGAGAGGTGAACTGTGAACCTGCACACTAACAACTGATTACTGCTATCTCTTGGCCACTGGTAACTATGGCAAATATCCGGTAGTGGTCATGGTAAATAGTGGTGAGTGTTTTCATTGATAATTGGTTATCAGGGGTGACCCTGCCCCCTGACTTCCACTATACAATAGGAATGCTTTACTGTGTGTACAACTGATACGGTCCATGGAGGGTAAAACTCATTCATATGTTTCACAAATGTATGCACAAATTTGAACTAAACAATTTCAAAGAGGGTGGCAAGATAACAACTGACTTTCAACAAAGATAAATGTTGGGTGGAATGCATTTGTTAAGATACACTATGGGAAGTATTCCCATTGACTGATGATTCTCAGGGACAAGTCAGAGCAATGGTGGAATGTTAAAACAGTAATGGTGTACGAGGTTTGATCCAAACAAAGACTAAACACAGAGCAGGTCTGAACTATGAAAAAAGAATAACGAGAAGGTGTAAGGCCTTGGGCCGGCACTAGTACTCACCAGACACCAGTCCCCTAAACAAACGGTGCGGTCTTCACTTATAGCAAGCCACTGCTCAGCCTTGGGAGACTGGTTGTGTCTCCCAGCACACGATTGCCCCCAGGACTTAATGTGCAAGGGTTAGCATGTGGGGAAGAGATGGCAGAGGACAAGGAGCCCACAGATAAAACAGTGCATAGTTCTAAAAAAGTGCAGAGTATAAAGCTAAGGTTATACACGGGCGATCAGTCAACTAGCCGAGGTACCAAAGAAAAAGCACAAAAAAAGTCAGGGTCACAGGCAAAAAGTCGGGCCAGGCAGCGTACAATCGG
This sequence comes from Pyxicephalus adspersus, assembly GCF_032062135.1. Lineage (NCBI taxonomy): Eukaryota > Metazoa > Chordata > Amphibia > Anura > Pyxicephalidae > Pyxicephalus > Pyxicephalus adspersus. The sequence continues at coordinate 3,277,659 of NC_092859.1, forward strand.
AAGGGTAAAGAACAGGCAATGGTCAGCAACAGTAAATTAAGCAAAACACACACCAGCAACTGATCATCCCAGCTAAACCCAACAACACGCACAGATCTCTAGGAGCAGAGAGGCTATAAAGCCCCAGCAGGCGATGGCAGCACTGAGATCAGGAACTACTCTACTCATCAGTCTCAGCACAACTCCCAATCACCTTCAGCTGCACAACCTCAGAGCAGGGCATGCCCAGAAACCATTTACAACCAAAGTGAAGCTGGGGATGCCACTGGCTGAAGAGAAGAGAACTGACAGCTATTTACCTGAGCTTACCTGCTGCTGCAAGCAATGCCAATGAAGAGATTAAGCAAGAAGCACTGTCCTGCATTGGCCTACAGCATGGGGTCACCAGCCAGATAATTGTCTCCTAACACAAAAGTAAATAGAACCGGATACGAACATTTTCTTGTTGGGTAGCCTCCTCTATGCACAAGGCAAATAAAAAGTCCAGGGCCATGGCAGAAAAAAACACATGGTAAGTAAAGCTAACAAATGAGTTTGGCAACTTCCCAGACATTGGATCAGAAGCACAAATAAAACAGGGAACAAGACTAGTTCTTTAATGAGACATTTAGGTCCTGGCATTCATTATTTTGTGATGGATTAGACATCTTTGTACATCTTTGCATTGAGCTGTGTTTGATGACATTATTTAGAACATTTTAAGCAGTCCTATCACTTCTTAAAGCAAACCAGCTACTTTGCTAATAATGCACAAAAAGCTTGTTCTCTAGTACTCTAGTTCTCTAGCACTGTACAGTTTCATTCTATTGTGTCTTTATGGAGCTGGCTTTGTGCTTTGCTCGAAAGATAAAAGGACCTTCACCAAATTAGCTACCAACAGCCTTCACTGGAATGTCAAAATTTCATATAGACATATAATAGAGCTATCTTATTTGTAGTTAACCGTTCCTCTGCCTACAAAATAAATGAGTGAGGTTGAATGGGACGTCGGATGGTCTTTAGTCTTTACTTTACTGAGAGGTCATGTCTACTGCTCGTGATTTTTAGCATTCATTAATAGAAGCCGCATTATAATTTTTTATAACCAGACATTTGTACTTTATTCAAGGGAAATGCGTCAGAAGGTGAGATTTCACACTGCGAGTACCTCTGGAGCCAGACCCAGTAAAGCCCAATTGTTTACAACTTTATCTGTAATGATATATTGCATTGCATTGTTCTATTTGATTTGATGTAAAAAAATAAAAAAAAACTTTTTTTAAAATTCATTTTGAGTTTTTTTTTTTTTGTTGACCTATATAATAAAAGTATTGTCCATCCATGGATGGAGTCAGTGAAGTGACTAAGAATCCTGCTTGCCCATATCTATTCTGTTTTCTTCAATACATTCTCTGTTCCACTGGCATGGTATTTCACTTCTATCATTTCCTCCTTCAATTCTGTGCAAATTTTGAAAGAATTTTCAGGAAATGCTGATGTTCAAAGTTGTTGTCCCACATTGTGGGGAACTGCACCCACAGTACTTTAGATGTCAGACAATAATGCCGTCCATACTCTGTCTCAGAGCCCACCGCCTCCTCCTCCTCTTGTTGTAAATGAATCTGCCACCTGCCCAGTACCTGACTTTAGATGCCAGACAATAATGCCGTCCATACTCCAACTCAGAGCCCACCGCATCTTCCTCCATCTGTAAATGAAGCTGCAACCTGCCCAGTACCTGACTTTAAATGCCAGACACTAATGCCGTCCATACTCTGTCTCAGAGCCCACCGCCTCCTCCTCCTCATGCTGTAAATGAGGCTGCCACCTGCCCCCAGTACCCGACTGTAGAAGCCAGAAACGAAAGCAGTCCACACTTTGTCTTAGAGCCCACCACTTCCTCTTCCTCCTCCTCCTGCTGTAAATGATGCTGCCGCCTGCCCAGTACCTGACTTTAGATGTTACACAATAATGCCGTCCATACTCTATCTCAGAGCGCACCGCCTCCCCCTCTTGCTGTAAATGATGCTGCCGGCCTAGCACACAATTCTAGATGTCAATTACTAATGTCGTCCACACTCTGTCTCAGTGCTCAATGCCTCCTCCTCATGCTGTTACTGCTGCTGCCCAGGACCCAACTTCAGATGCCAGTTACTAATGCCATCCACACTCCATCTCAGTGCCCACCGCCTGCTTCTTCTGCTGTTACTGATGCTGGCGTCTGCCCAGTAACCAGCTCTAGATGACAATTCCCAATGCAACCACCTGCCCAGTACCAAACTCTAGATGCCAGATACTAATGTCGTCCACTTCCACACTGTTCCAGAGCCCATCACCTCTTCCTCCTTCTGTTACTGCTGCCGCCTGCACAGTACCCAGCTGTAGATGCCAGTTAACAAAGCTGTCCATGCTGCATTTTAGAAAGTTACAGCTAGCAGATAGGAAAGGTTAGTGCCCTACAAAGCAATGTCTCCAGTAGCTACAGCTTCTACACTGTCAACATAGGTGATGGCTTTATATTGTAATGCCCTCCTTGCTCCGTCTCAGGGGCCACTGCCTCCTCCTCCCAGTACCCAGCTCTAGATGCCAGACTAGACTCCAGCTAAACAGGGTCTTCTTTCCCCGCTGATTCCTCCAAGCCCAATCCCTTTCATGTGGTTTTGCTACATAGTAGGTAGGGACAGATTGGAATCTCGCTCATCCATTCATGTCTCCAATAGCTACTGCTTCCACATTTTCCGTAAAGGTGATTGCCTTCTGTTGTAATGCCCTCCTTGCTCGTCTCAGGGTCCACCACCTCCTTCTCCCAGTACCCAGCTCTAGATGCCAGTTAACAATGCCATCCACACTACTCAGGGCCCACCACCTACTCTTCTTGCTATTACTGCTGCTGCCTGCCCACTGTCCAGTACCCAGCTCTAGATGCCAGGCTGGACTTAAGCTCAATAGGATTTTCTTTCCCCACTGATTCCACCAAGCCCTGTTTCCTTTCATGTGCTTTCACTCGATAGCAAGCCCTGAGACAGAGTGTGGAAGGCATTAGTAACTGGCATCTAGAGCTGTGTGTAGTGCATCTTTACTGACACCCCACAGTTTGTAATCTGAAATTTGTGATTGAATGTAGAAGGCCCTGTTACCCCAGAACTGGGACATGGGACAGCAGTCCCTCTGTATATGTTGGGGGGATAAGATGGGAAACACCAGTATATTTAATGGGAACCGAGAGGTCCTGGATGACCACATTGAGCCATGAAGTTATTGAGCTCAGCAGACGTCCGTAACAAGATTCCAATCCTTATTTACTATGTAGTGAAACCACATGAAACGGCCAGACTAGACTCAAGCTCAACAGGGTCTTCTTTCCCCGCTGATTCCGCCAAGCCTGTTCCGTTTCATGTGGTTTTTTTACATAGTATATAAGGATTGGAATCTCGTTGATCCATTCATGTCTCCAATAGCTACAGCTTCTACACTGTCCATATAGGTGATGGTCTCAACCTCTAATGCCGTCCTTGCTCTGTCTCAGGACCCAGTGCCTCCTCCTCCCATTACCCAGCTCTAGATGCCAGTTAACAATGCCATCCACACTTCTCAGGGCCCACCGCCTCCTCCTTCTGCTTTCACTGATGCTGCCGCTTGCCCAGTACCCAACTCTAGATGCCAGTTACTAATGCCGTCCAAACTTTGTCTCAGGGCCCCCTGCCTCCTTCTGCTGTTACTGATGCTGCTGCCTGCCCAGTACCCTACTCTAGATGCCAGTTACCAATGTGGTCTCCACTCCATCTCAGTGCCCACCGCCTCCTTCTGCTGCTGCCACCTGCCACTTTTAACGTATAACAGAGCTGTGTAGCTGGCTAATTTTTGGACTGCAAGACCCCACTCAGAGACCTCTGCCTGTACTCTGAAGCCTGTGTATGGCTTGTAACAGAGCGGTGAAACCTGGTGGCTAATTTTTGGACCAAAGAAACCCCCTCATGTCCCTCTCTGCCTCTACTCGGAGACCGTGTAAAATCCAGCATGTTCCCTTGGCTGCCCCATAAAATGGCCGTGCCAGCGACAGAAAAAAGCCTTCCTTATTTTTTTTTTACTTGTACAGTGTTGTGCAGAGCTGGGGGAGTCTTGACATGTCTTTTTAAATGTATTTATAGGCTGTAGAAGCTCTCCACCGACCCGAATAACAACCTGAATTATCCCCCAATTGACTTTAATGGAGTTCGAATTCGATGTTCAGTCACCTGAATAATTATGCATTATTCGACCAAATAGCAGTCGAATCGAATAGTGAGCTATTTGACCAACACTAGTAGAGACCCCTCTGATTACCATAGACTCATAGTTAAGAAACCAGTTTCTGATGGTTTGAGTTGTGTGCTGTGACATGTTATCCTGCTTCAAGTAGCCTTCAGGAGATGGGGACACTGTGGTCATAAAGGGATGGGAATGGTGATCAACAATACTAAGCACTGTGGTTCTGACAGTGGTCTTTAAACAATGCTAATAAGGGACCCAAAGTGTGCCAAGAAAATATTCTCAGGACCATTATACAAGCACAACCCCCAGCCATTGATACAAGGCAGAATGGATCAACGTTCCGTGATAAGTACAGCCCGGTGAATATGGGAATTTTGCAGTTCAGTTCCCAGGGTCACTGGGCTGTACCTATCAGAGAAACTCCATTGAGAGTTCATCTGCAGATCCACTGCTATCCGCAGGCACTGTAGTTTAATTAACCTCTAGTGCCGGGGATCACAAACAAGAGGATTCCTTGGGCTGCAAGAATTAAAGCAGCCCTGAGAATCCACTGCGATCCTGGGGCATGTCAGAGGCATTCTCGCTCATCCCTAGTAACTGGGTTCCAAGTTATATGATATTTATCACATGGTGTAATACACAGAGAACACAGAAGTAATACATCAATCTGAACAAAATGAAATCCTATTCTAGCCGGGTGGGATTTTGGTTTTATATTATTTGACAGGGGGGAGAACTGCTAGGTTAGAAGATCATAGTCCATAAATAAATGTCCTCTCAGCAGCAGAAATCTAGAGTCCAAAATGGTCTGCTGGTCGTGAATTTTGACTTCTGATCCTGTCTCCATAATCTCATGATCAAACACTGTCTTCCCATAGGTTGTTCACAAGTTGTTAAAACACCTTTATGGTGTCTTCTCCTGGGGGTCTTTGCTCTGGCTTATCTATAAATGTCTTTAGAACTTTCATGTCCATACTTGATAAATCACATCTATGAAAAGGAACCTAAGCAATATTTCTACTTTGTAACTTTTGACCCCATATTCTTTTTTAAAGTTGTATAGTCAAGAATACTTGTTGGGTTATCACAATTTATTTAATATCAGTTATGTCTCACGAACAATAATGCTTTAGCAGTATATACTGATATATGTATACCATATATGAGGTCATCCAAAAGGAATGCAGCATATCCTTTAACTGGTATCCTTATAAGGTAAATGACTGGTTTAAGGGATGACCATTGGTTAGTACTGGTCAAACACTGGCCATTGTCTTAGTTCCTGAGTAGGTAAAAACACAGTGCCATACCTAATAACTAGTCTTGACCAGAACTAGATATATGCAACATTTTTTTCGATCATCTGCCAAGCCATTAATTTGGAAGACTCCTTGGATGAATTCAACTCACTTGCACTGCAGCTAAGTTTTTTTTTGTTATATCTAAGTCTTTGTAACTGCATTGTTTTATTTATCAATATTATTATTAAATAGTATAATCGTTCAAGTCTTTGTGTTATCTCTCGTACACTTCAAATTCAACCCATCAATATTTGCATAAACTGTCACAAATTATATCCGTGACATAACAATACTGCAGACATACAAAGTACACACCAGAAAATTTCCTTTTACTCCTACTTAAAGCATTGTGTCAAATCCTAGAGAATTAGATATTGATAGGACATAACAAATCCAAAGATGGCCAACAGAATTGGTTTGAGGGACACATTGAGACTGATTTAGCTCTCCAAAACTGTGGAAGATAGACCATTATGGGAGAACCTGGGTGATCGGTAAAACTTGAAATGGATCTGGTCTAGGATTTCAAACTTTTACCAATTATTAGCAAATAATGTTTAACAAATCCTTTCAAGGTCTGTTGTATCACCCAGTTATCCAATTACAGTCTATTTTCTCTGGTCTTGGAGAACTTTAATAAATCAGGCTTATTATATAAGACGCATAATATGTATGTAGCCTTAAAGAAAGAAAGAAAGAGGGTGATTGATTTAATCCTTTAAATACATCAAATCAGGATTGCACATGCATTGCATTAACACACACATCACAGTTTTAGGGAATGCTGCATTTAGGCAGCAAGGGATGTTAGTATACATTATGGCACCGAAAACTAGACATTTTTGACCAATACCATAACACAAATGTGGCTCGTATCTCTACCTTGTGCTACAATGAAAAGCACATGCCTTTGGCATTCAAAATAGTGCCTAAATAAGAAACTTTTGTTACTTGAAATCCCTGGACTGAATGGTACATATGAGTTCAGAAGGTCAGTATGTTCAGTTTAAGGCTGAGATGAGGAACACAGGGATATGACCTCAAACGAAAGGAAACGTAAAACTAGGCTTTGAAAATATTTAATTACCAAAATAGTAGAGACTGGCTAGAATAAACCCCTGGCAGAGGCATTAGGAAGTGAATCAAAAAAATAGGTGGTTTAAAGATAGGTCTATATTCAGTGAAAAGGATTAAACAATGGCAAACTGGATGGACCATTTGGTGTTTTGGTCATCAGTCTTCTAAGGTTGGGGTGTTACCCTTAATAGCACTGGGAATTACTTTATTAAAACTTTTTATACTGCTCACTGTTGTAGGGTTATTATGACTCCTTTGACAACAAGGCATTTTACCCAATAAACACCCACATAAAATAAAAACTTGTGTATTTTTGTATGAATGCACAAAATGAATCCACAAGAAACCAGTTGGTAAAAATAATGAGAAGCTCTGGGATCGATGAGAATTGCTCCCAAGCTAAAGCAATGTATAATATAAAGAACACAGCTTCCCATAAACTAATTCTGCTCATCACGCAGGTTGGATTTCTGGAGAGATGAGGACATGATACAGGTGACACAGACATTTTTGTTATTGTTCCATTTTGAAACAAAAATAAATAAAAAAAACTTTTATAGAACATGATTATGGTGATGAACTAGGTGACAACATTGATGAAGAGTTTGAAATTAAAGAGGACTCTGTTTGTGAGTGATTTGATTAGCATGAGTTGAGTGATTTGGGACTATCGAAGAAGGCTTCAGAACTCCTAGCATCAAGAGAGAAAAACTTACTTGAAAAAGGAACAAAGCTATCAAACTTTAGAACCAGAGAAATTGCCTTTCTGCAGTATGTTAGAACTGACAGTGGCTTTGTGCATTGCCATAACATACCTGGTTTAATGGAAGATTTGGGAATTCCAATCTATAACTCAACTGAATGGCGACTATTCATCGATAGCTCAAAGAGGAGCTTAAAGTGTGTCCTCCTTCACAATGCCAATATATTTGGGTCAGTCCTAATTGGCCATTCAGTTTATCTTTGTGAAGAATATGCAGACATGAAGAGAGTCATTGAGTTGTTGCAATATCACCAACACAATTGGGTCACCCGTGTTGACCTTAAAATGGTATGCTTCCTTCTTGGTCAGCAATGCAGATACACCAAGTATCCCTGTTATCTGTGCATGTGGGACAGCAGAGCTTGTGAGAGACATTGAGTGGAATGGAATTGGCCTCCAAGATCTTGCCTAAAACCAGGTGATCCAAACATTCTACATGAGCCACTTGTTAATAGAAAGAATATTATATTCCTGCCTCTGCACATGAAACTCGGTCTGATGAAGCAGTTGCCAACTGAAGGAGAATGTTTCAAGTACCTCATTTTGGCATTTCCTAGCCGGTCATTTGAAAAAATAAAGGCCGGTGTGTTTGATGGTCCACAGATTCGGCAGCTCATCGAAGATGAACATTTCATCAGGACAATGTCAGAAGTCAAAAAGAATGCTTGGTTATCATTCAAAGCCATTGTCAAGGACTTTCTTGGAAACGCCCAAGCAAATAATTACACATAAACTGTCCAGAAACTCTTGGAGTTCTACAAAATGCTTGGTTACAATATGAGCATCAAGGTGCATTTTCTGCATAGCCATCTTTCTAACTTCCTGGAAAACCTTGGTGCAGTCAGTGATGAGCAAGGTGAACAATTCCACCAAGATTTGAAGGTCATGGAAGGACGGTATCAGGGTAGATGGGATGTACATATGATGGCTGACTATTGTTGGACCATCTGGCGGGATTGTCCTAACACTGAACACTCCAGAAAGAGCCTGAAGTGTAAGTTTTTACCTTAACCGCTTACCCGATTAATTTTCAAATGTTTTACTGTAAGAAAAATGTCACAGAGTAACAATAAATCCGTTGTATGAACAAAAAAAATTTAAATAAACATTACATTCAAGGTAAATATTTCAATATTTTTTCGTTGTATGTAAAATTTGTATGTTTTTTTACAAAAATGGAGGGTACCCTGTATTGTAAAAACTGGATGTGATAGCAAAAAAACGGGTCATTTCTGGATTCACCACCCAAAACTTTGTTAAAAACAAGTATAAGATCTAACTCAACAAAAATGTGTGCTATTTATTCAGTTTTTATAGTAGTTGAGTAGTTTTAAAATAATAAAAGCCTTAAAAATGTCTGATACTTAGATAAGAAATTTTGGTATAGTAATATTTTTTTCAATTTATTCAACACTCAAAGTACTTGGCACATCAAAATTTGATCCAAACTGGTTTGATCGGTTAAAAAATCTGACTGATTTTGGAAATTGTTTTTTTTACCATCCTATACCTGTCAATGGGCAGTACGGTGACTCAGAGGTTAGGTCTGGCCTTTGCAGGACTAGGTCTGAATTTCAGCCCGATCATGGAGTTTGCAGGTTCTCCCCGTGTTTGTGTGGGTTTCCCCTGGGCACTACGGTTTCCTCCCACATTTCTAAAAACATGCAGTTAGGTTAATTGGCTTCCCTCCAAAACTGACCGTGTTAATGACATTTGACTATGGTACCGACATTGGGTTGTGAGCCCCTTTGAGGGACAGTTAGTGTAGAAATAACTATGGACTTTGTAAACGGTTGTGTAATATGTTGGCACTATACAAAAACTAGTTAATAATAATAAAATATTAATGATATTAACAAATATAGTAAAGTCAACCAACCTGGCCACCTGACAATGACACCTGTCATGGTCCGATGGCTGGATTTGCTGACAGAAAGAAGGGTATAATAAAGGATACATTATACCTTGGATTGCTCAATTTATGAGCTCCAATCTGAGTCAGAATCAATTCTGAACAGGACTACTAGACCACTGCTATTCAACATATATTTATGCTGCTAGCTTTGTTCCTGTTATTTGCCCATCAACTATCTTTGGTCAGGAAAGTGTTTGAACAATAGAAAAACTAATAATATTGTTTCATAGGAAAAGGGAATCAATATTACATGACCCATACTTTCCCCATCACATTTTTTTATTCCACTCACCTGTCCTCATTTGGCTCCAAGCACCAACATGGTTTCCATCTCCTCTTCTTCATTCCAATTTTTCGGTCTTAATTGGTTGAGCCAGCAATCCAATCCTAATTGGATGAGCCAGCATGCACAGGAGTTTGTCTAGTCCTAAATAAAGAAGGTAAATCATAAGAGGATAATTAGCCAGGTAAGTCTGTTTTATTGCACAAGAGAAAGGCAATAATGATCCTGCCTGATCATCAGGAACCTTCCAAAGATCCAGTGTTATCTCACACATTGGCTCATTCAATACCTCCAAATCACTGACCTAGAACAGGCATGCCAGTTGAGGTTCCAGTTATACTCTTACAAAGCTTCCTATGGATCAAAGACTAGAAAGGTAGTCAATTCGAGGGTACCCAAGACAGCTAGAATTCCAAAACATGATAAGGAATGGCAGTCAACATATTTCCATCATCACTGGTTTCAATTAAAATATTCATATCTAATATTTAGAGTAGTCTCTTAATCTTTTCAGGAATAACTCGGTGGCTATGGGAAACATCACGCAAGTTACAATGTTTGTGTTTTCTGGACTAACCAACAATGATATACTTATCCCCTACTGCTTTGCCTTTTTCTTGATGGTATACCTGGTGACTGTATTTGGAAACATTGGCTTGATCACAATTGTCCATGTTGCCTCCAACCTTAAAACACCAATGTATTATTTTTTGAGTTACCTCTCAGCAGTTGACCTTGTCTACTCTACATCTGTTACTCCTAAAACATTGTCTGATCTTATATCTCTCAGGAAGACTATTTCGTTTAATGAATGTGCCATCCAGATGTTTATATTTGCTGCCATGGCAGGAACTGAAGTTCTCCTACTCTCGAGTATGTCCTATGACCGATAAGCTGCCATCTGCCATCCTCTTCACTACATTTCCATTATGACCAAAAGAAAATGTGTGTCGCTGGTCATGATTTCATTCTTTTTTGGGTTCCTTCAGTCTATCATACAGACCAGTTGTTTGTTCTGCCTCCATTACTGTGGAGCAAACCTTATAGACCATTTCTACTGTGATATCCCTCCCATACTAAAGTTGTCCTGCTCTAAAACTCTTCACTGCAACATCCTAACTATGTTGTTAATTGGTTCTTATAGCTTGTGTTCTTTAACAGCAATCCTGGTCTCATACGCTCTAATCTTCTCCACCATATTGCGTATTATGTCTTCTGAGGGACGTAGGAAAGCGTTCAACACTTGCTCCTCACAGCTCTTATGTGCTAGCGTTTTCTATGTTGCAGTTATCTTTACTTATTTGCGTTCACCTTCCAGTGGCCTAGAAAAACATGACAAAGTGGCCTCTGTTTTCTATGCCATAATGACTCCAATGTTGAATCCCCTTATCTACAGCCTGAGGAACCAAGAAGTGAAAAAGGCCATCATGCAAACAATGAATAGTATATCGTATTTAGCTAAAAATCTATAAATGGTTAGGGTTGGAATACTTTGTTTTATGAAAAGAGATTGATCTTTTTTAGTTATAAATACACCACATTCTGAAATAAAATAACTGAATTGTTTGACATAGATCCCCAAGTTCTGCAAGTGATGCCCACCTTTACACTAAATCATCCTACAACCCTAATACTAAACTAACCCCAACACTAATATGTCCTGTAACCTTAAAGTACATGTTTGGTTGTGTGATCAATATATATAATGACTTGCAAAAGTATTCATCACCTTTCATATTTGTCTATTTATGTCACATTACATACTGGAATAAAAATTGATTTTTTAATTGGATTTTATGTAATAGACTTACTTTCTGAATTGGATTTAAAATAAAATAAATATTGGTTGAGTTTGCTTCTGCTCACTTTGCTGACAATTTACCTAAATGACCCTAAATTTGGGTTCATAACCAAACTCATTGACAGGCCCATTTACCAAACAATGCATAGCCTGATTCCCAGAGCTGTACTAAACCTGTCATTAATAAGAATAGTATATCTCAACCGGTAGGGCCAAAGGATTCTGCCAGCGCAGAGGCCCCTAATGCTGAATAAGCTAGGAGTCTTAGGAATATGGGCAGGTAGAGTTTGTGCCCCAGCACCAATCCATACAAAGTCCTTTAGAATCTAGTTTGCCATAAAGAGAAGGGGGAAACAAGTTTGTAGTCTGCCATCCCCAGTTGCCTCGGCTTAATGCAATAATAGGACTTCTATGCAGGCAGATGGAGGTCCTGTCATTATGGAGTAAAAGTACAGGATCTAAAGCACCCAGTGCTGAAATGCACAGTTGTTGGATCCTATGTAGACTTAACTTCTTACATGAACCACCAAATCTGAACACAGAGCCCATCTATATATATACATGAAAATGAAAACATATGAGTACATATATATTTAACACCTTTGCTGTGAAACCCTTAAATAAGATCTTCTTCAAACAATTTTTTTCATATGTCACATAACGGTCCATCCGTGAGCAATCAAAGTGTCAAATGATCTGTTCTTAAAGGCCCCTGACTATGTAACATCACAAAACAACCTGAGACACCTCCAAACAGGCCAGAGACCCAAAGTTATAGATTAATCATTTGGCCATCATGAGAGATGATATATGTGGTGCAAACCCAACACCTTCCATTACCCCAAGTAACTATTCCTACAGTAAAACATGCAGGTGGAATTATGCTGCGTATCACCAGGTGCAATAAAATAGGTTAGGAATAAAGAAAAGATGGTAGTAAATACAGGACAATATTTGAGTAAAAACCTTTTCAGTCTGTTTGAGATTGGATGACGGTGCACCTTTAAGCTGGACAATGGCCAAAAACCAAATTGGACTAGTTTGCAGGGAAATTAAATTTAAAATTTAAATTTGTAGAATGGATTGAAGACTGCTGTAGACCACCACAACCTATCTAAGTGTAAGGAATTGAAGGAGTTTTGCCTTGGGGAACTGACAAACATCCCAATGGTTAGTTGGGACATACTCCAAGAAACAAGCAAAAAGGTGGCTTTACAAAGTATTGACTTTTTGGAGGGGGGGTAAATACCTATGCATTCTAGTGCAAGAGAAGGTTATACCAAAGTGAGTGACCAGATCATAAGATGTTAATCTAGTTCAAGAGAAAAGCCCAGCCTGCAATAATTCTATAGACCTGTGAAGGGAGAGAAGGACAGGCTAACTTGGCTATTGAACATTTTATTCCAAAAAACTATACAGAAGTCTACTTTGCTATCCCTAGACTAAATGAGGTCCCCTGTACTTACCAAAAGTATAGTATTATTATCATTGTTAAAAACAAAGCATAAATGTCCCTGCCTGACACATTTCGCCCTGTGGGGCTTCCTCAGGGGATCGGGAACTTGGTAATATTGCTGAAACTTTAGACTAGTACAGAGCACATACTATATGGGTAAACCCCAATCACACACAAGTCGATTGCTAACAGGATGAAGACGGTAAGTGTGCAAAGTTATAATAAGTTTGATAAAGGGTTACTGTTTACTGTATGGGGAAGCAAGACTGTGAAGTTTGATAAATGGAATGTTGGTAGCAAACCGCTGTGGTATAGTGGCAGACCGGAGGCAGACGTCCAGAAGAGGACTCCACCTTCTTTATCCTGTTAGCAATCCACTTCAGTTCGTCCGAACATTTTGGGGTCTACCCCTATCACAACTTCAAGTAGTATGTGGTCTAAAGTTTCACCAATATTACCAAGTTCCCGATCCCCTGAGGAAGCCTCACGGGACAAAATGTGTCAGGCAGGGACATTTATGCTTTGTTTTATTTTATTGATATTACTACTTTTACTATTACTATCTTTTTGCTAAGGAGACCTCTGTTAGTCTAGGGCTAGCATAGTAGACTTCTGTAAAGCTTTTTACGTTGAAAATTTTCAATAAAGTTAGATTTTAAGTAAAATTCTTTGCCCTTAAAAAGCCTGCCCTCTTTCCTTCTCTCTCTCCACAGACCTATACCTATGCACTCTATTTCATCTAATTATCATATAGACCTGACTTCAACAGTCCCCACACTAGGTATTTTATTATACCTACCATCTCATCTAGTGTTTGTTATAATTGTATTACTTTAATCATATCATGGCCTAACTTTTTATCATTTTTTTTCTTTATTAAATTTTTATTAAAGTTTCACATAAAAAAAGTTTACATAAAAGAATTTTTGCATTCTAACATTATATTACATTATATTGACCAATCATTCGTCAAGGTTAGGCTTATAAAATATACAAACAATATAACAAGTCCAATGTCCATCTGTGTCGAGGCAAAAAGTATGTAGGGTCACCCTTATAAAAGGATTCTGATAATCTTCCCAAGTCAGAAGTTTGTGGGATCATCTTTAATATTGATTATAGACCATGGAAAGTAGACAGTGGCTATCCCCTTTCAGGGTCAGTAAATTACCCTTCCTACCCGGTGGGTTAGCCATGTATATATACCCTGAGTATGTAAGAGTGCAATTAAAGTCAACAAATACATGTATAAAAGATAAGGAAAAGAGGTAGAAACAGAAAAGAAAAAAGAGAACTTGTGGAAGGGTGGGGGCATGGAAAGGGAACGAACAGGTGGATAGGTCTTCGCTCGTTGTAGCAGTAGTATCCCCGTAGGCTAAGAGTATCACAGATAATGGAACATTAAAGCCTCAAACTTGTTTGGTCCCAGCCCACTGGCATGTAATATTCAATCCAGGGGAACTACATCTTTCGAAAACGGGTCATGGAATCCATAAGTATAGCTTTCATTTTTTCATTCACCAGGAACCAGGACATATTTTTTGGGTAACCTGGGCTTTAGTGTGGGTAGCTGACCGCAAGGATTTCACTATTACTTTTTATTAATTTATTCCAACATAGATATCCACAGCTCACAGTACACTAGTGTGGTGGTCAGTGGGAGGAATACATCTTACATTGTTGGCCATTGGGAAGAATGTCACCCTTAGACCCAAAAAAGATAATTGGTGTCAAACTGACCTGAGAGGCACAAACTGCTCATTCCTCAAGGAACCCCCAGCAACATCTGGAGGATTAAACTTAAATTTGTTCTGTTAGCTGGACATTACCTTAAAAATACATAAATAAATAAATAGTTTTTGGTAAACTTTTTGTTAGTTTTACAGAGACTGTGCAAGTTTGAGTTTGTCACAAAGATTGAAAACACTTATATAGAAAAAATGTGCATTCTTCTCCTGGATCAGAAAATATCAGAAACTGACGCGTTTCACCTATTTTGGTTTCTTCAAAAGCTTCCCATCTAACAATAAATAGGAGTCCTGCTTAAAAAAAAAACCCTGCATTCTTGACCCTCTACCTATATAAAAGTTGAACAAAACCAATTTGTTTGCAATTTTGTATGGGTTGGCCAAAAATAGAAAAGTCATAATAAGAATCAGGGGGGAAAACCTTCAAGTTTGGACCTAACGTACAGATTTTCTATAAAAAAAATCTATTAAAACTAAATAACTAACCCAAGGTTTGCTTTAATTGCTTTTTTCTGCCAAAGGAAATTAGTTCCATCATTTGTCTTAATTATTAACATGAGAATTATACATCAGGGAAGAGAGATTTATAAACAAAAATATCAATACATCTCTGTATATAAGGTCCTCAGCTAATACTCAATGTATGACATGCAGATAAGACATTAAAAGGGCTGAAAGAATCATTACTGAAACTTGAAAAACTGTTGAAACAATCTGATCATAATCAATTCTGTTCCGTATATAGCAATATAAAAAAATCCAATTGATCAGCACAATTAAAGAGCAACTCAAAGTAATATTGCATCTTACCTTGTATGTTGCATTTGTATTCATTTTATTTCTTTCCCTTTTTTTTCACTTGGTGAACTTGCTAGTAACTTACTTTTTGTCCATTCATTTTTCTCCATTTTTTCCAGCTAAAAAATTCTTAATAAGGTGCAAAATTTTGCATACATGCTCACTGTATATGTCAGGTGATCATGCCAAGTTGTTAAAGGGTGACAACATAACTGCCGGCTTTTGTGCTCCAGAGTTGTCACCCTATCGCACAGACTTCCAATGGAGACTACAAGCATTCTGACAAATGACGCCACCTCCCTAAATAAATATATATATATATATATATATATATATATATATATATATATATATATATATAGTAACATCATCAAACAGTGGGACATTTCAGTAATTCAGCAGAAACCTTTTTTCCCTAAAAACCAAATGTATTCATTAAAAAACAAATCAAATTTCAACAACAAACTAATTCTTCAATAAAATTAATTTTAAATACCAATTAAATTATCAGACATATTTTTTAAATCTTTTTAAACAGATGTAAAATTGTCTCAAACATCTCATGCATTTCACAGACATCAAGTCCACTTCCTCATGAGAAATTGGAGACATATATTATAGTCAAGAACATATTTACTCAATCTCTGAAGATCCAGGATTTGTTTTTTGGTAAATAATCTTGTTTTTTAGTGAAAAAAAGGTTGTTGTTGATGAATGCCTAAAAACTCTCATTATTTGATGTTACTTTATATACATGGAGACTACGAGTAGTTGTTTCAACCTATTACATAAACATGGCCAATTGTTGTCACCATTAGGAACCTCGCCCTGTGAAATGCCATGCACTCATCACTGGAGTGCACATAACGTAGATTGGACTTTTTGGAAATGTGGCTACATGAAATTCAGTCAGGGCTATTGCAATATAAACTCGATGTTATGCATTCCCTGTAACAAGAATTTCAGTTTTAGTGAGATACCACTAAAATGTTTAATACATCCAAAAGGATACTAATTCTGCAACTTTCCTCATTAGAGAACTGAGAGTACACCAGGAGATGATAATGAACCCAAAAGCCCATATTCAAGAATCAATCCGGAAAGGCCGTGGTCAAGCAAACATCTATTTCATCCAAACAGTAACAGGTAGGAATCAGCAATGAAGTTTGTTAAAATCCTTAAAATGTACATAGATTACATAGAGCTGATTGATTTTCTCAAGTAAAGTAAAGTTGCCTTGAGGAAAAAAATTCACATGTTGTTATAGACACCTGTGACTGATTTTACCCATCAGTAGAATATAATTTGTGTTCAGGGAGTGTTGCGATCCTGTTAGATGGGCACAGATGCATTGGTGACCATACTGTTTCCATTTTTAATTAGGAATACATTTATGGATCACAATTAAAAAAAATAATCTTTGTCCCCAACACTTCACTTATATGGATGAGGTTTGGGTTACCATTACCATAGGTTTGAGAACAATCCTGCCAGTGTGAGAGCAGAGTTGTCATGCTGGCAGTCTAGTCGAAGCAGCTTTAGCTAAAGGATAGGGAATGCCAGCAGACTGAATGGGGAAGGATGGGAATCAGTTAAGGAATAGGAATGAGTGAGCGAATCTTGTAATTTTGATCTTGTGGCATATCGGGCCTTTCTCTATTACAGGAATATGTAAACAAAAACGGCCTTGTGATTCGCCACGAGGTCATGTTCTCGCCGAATTTAGAGTTCATCTGAGTTCGCCTGCCGCCCAGGGACCATGGGAACCTGCACCCTGGACTTCAATGGAATTCGCAAAATCAGTTCACCAAAATTTCGCGGACCCATCGGAAGTTCGGGGAAATTTTTGTGAGACCATCAGAGGCATTCTCGCTCATCCATATTAAGGAATTGTACTTTGAGTCTGATTGATAGCTGTTTGGACAAATAACCCTTTATCTGCTCCATGCCAAGGTGTTTCAGGTGTGGCACTTTAGTTTAGTTTTCAAGATGTTCAATGCCTATCAATCACTAGTTCCTGACCCTTTGTTCTTGGAGTTGCCTTCTGTTCATAACACATTGCTGCACCGATCCAAAGAAATACATATGGCTGACTAGAATTGTTCTGCTATGTTCCAGTTTTATAATGCTGTATCCAATTTCTTGTAATAAAAGTACTTGTATTATAGAAAAATTTCTAGCCGTGTGCAAGAAAGTCAATTTTAAACCACTGTATCATCTTCAGTCTCCTATATCCTAATGAAAGGATGAAAAAATGGTCAGTGGCAGGACAGTTTTGCATCAGCAAAAACTAGAACAAACTTTAAATATCTACATGCCGATCAAAGCTCACCTATTATTCAGATTTAATATTCATATGTTGCTGCTTTTATTACCTGAAGAAGCTTGCTATTATCAGAAAGGGTAGCTGCCAGTGTCAGTAAGCCATACTCCACAGTCAATCATGTGCTGCAAAAATTGTTCTGTTCTATGATGCCTTATACAGTTCTGATCTTCAGTCTTTAGAAACTTCTAAATTACTGACCGAGAATGAGTATACAGCTCAGGTGTTAAGTTTATTCTGGGCTTTTTTCAGGTGTATGATTGACATCCAGCTTGACATCCAGACAATGAGCATTCTTTCAAATACATTCAGCAATGGCAGCTTACTTCATCTCTCACTGGTATGTGATATATATGTCTCCTTGGCAAAGTAAATGTGGACCCAGGAAACGCTGGCAATACTATCTGCCCATATCTAATCGGTTTGTGATAAATCCTTGGCTATATACCTCCTGCAAGGATTGGACCTATTGGTTTGATTGATTTAAAGTTTTTATTTTGGTGCAGAATTTATTTTTCAATGCAAAAACATTGATTATATTTTATTTTTTTTTCAGGGACAAAACTCTATGGATATTATAAACCATACTCAAGTAAGAATGTTTGAGCTTTCTGGATTAACAGATGATGAGACACTCATCCCATTTCTCTTTATTTTCTTCTTTGCTATTTACATTATGACTATAGTTGGAAATTTGGGCATAATTGCCATGGTCCACTTAGCCTCTTACCTGCAGACTCCAATGTATTTCTTCTTGAGTTTCCTGTCCATGGTAGACCTCCTTTATTCGTCTACTACCACTCCAAAAATATTGTCGGACTTGGTTTCTTCAAAAAAGACCATAGCATTTAATGATTGTGCTATCCAGTTTTTCTTTTTCGGTGCCTTGGCCGGTACCGAGGTTCTCATTCTCTCGACTATGTCTTACGACCGATATGTTGCTATCTGTCACCCTCTCCAATATATCTCAATAATGACCGCGAGGAAATGTTGGTCTTTTGTTGCCTTCTCCTTTGGATTTGGATTCTTCCAGGCAGCCCTACAAACCAGCTGTGTGTTCAGCCTTCAGTTCTGTGGACCAAATCATATAGACCAATTTTATTGTGACATCCCACCGCTTATGAAACTTACCTGTTCAAAGGGTTTTTCATGTGATGCTTTAAATATAGCAGTGATAAGTTCTTTCAGTTTGTATTCTTTAGCAGCAATCTTAGGTTCATATACTCTGATTCTGTCCTCCATTCTACGTATAAAATCTTCTAGGAGCCGTCAAAAGGCATTCGTCACATGCTCTTCCCATATCACATGTGCCTCCATCTTTTTCATACCAATTTTCTGTACATATTTTCGCCCTCCTTCAAGTGTTTTTGAAAAACAAGACAAGGTGGCCTCTGTATTCTATTCCACAGTGACCCCAATGTTAAACCCCCTTATCTACAGCTTAAGGAACCAGGAGGTGAAAATGTTTATTATACGAGCATTAACAAATTGCCAAGCACATGTAGGTGATAATGTAAATAAGTTACATGGACGGTCTCATGAGTTTGGTTTAAACCTCAGTCTGTAGAACCTATATTATTCATTACCACTTGGTAGTTTGATACGCTGCATTCCTATTACCTTTCCTATCTTTAGGGATCAAAGGTGTAGCTCATTTTTGGATCTCATCCTGCCTTTCAGGTCACTCATGGTCTCCAATGCTAGCTCTGCTCTATGTACACTGTCTTTGGTTGTACAACAAAGTTCAGTTATCTGACCCCTTCTCTTAAATATCTACACTCATGTCATATTTATTTGGTAATTGTCCCTCTTCATATTTTGTCTCTCTATTTCAATATATCATCCCAACCCCAATCCATATTCACTATTTTCTCACATCTTCATATCACCCTGATTACCTCCACTTGCTTTTGCAGTTTCACCCATTGCAGCTATCATCCACATCATATCCAATAAGCCATACCCTTAAAATTCTCTTCTTCAAACATATTTACAACTGGTTATTTTCATTTTCCCAATATTTTTACACCCGTTTTCTTCCTACACCAGCTGTCAAACTCGCTCTTCTTGTTTTGTCATCTTGCCTATTGTTTCTGACTCTCTATCCTCTAAATTGTAAGCTCGTAAGAGCAAGGCCCTCTCCCTGCTGATTTTTGTCTTTGGTTTGTACCTGAGCATTAAAGTACATTGGTGCGTGTTGTTGAGGTTATTTTCTGCTTTAAATTCAATATGTATGTACTCATTTATATTGATGAACATTCTTGCTCTATAGTGCATTATGTATGTATTGTTACCCACTGTTGTCTTTGAAGGACTCTTTAAGATGATTGGGCTAAATAAATAACGAAAAATCTAACATACCTTTGGGATATGCTTAGGGGGAACAATGTCTTGCATTTAGGCTAGCACTATGGCAAGAGGTACATCTTACGTATGGATTATGGTTGGGGCTAGAGAGATTTTAGATTAGGGTTAACACTACGGTTATTTGTGTGGGATTTGATTAAGTCCTGAAAGTAGGTTTTCGCTTCATGGTCTTATCAGGGCTAGGGGTAAATATGGGATTTAAGTTGTAATTAAAGTTATAGGAAGGTCCAGAGTTTGGATTTGTTCAAACATTACAGCTATGAGGAAGGTCTAAGGTATATAATTAGGATCTAGAAATTGATGCATTTGGGAAAGGATATTCCTTTACTTATAGACTTGTGTTTTGGCATCAAAGCTTCCAGACTATTTTGGAACTTAATCCTACATGCAACCTGAAACCCCCCCTAGCCACTCTCTTCACTCCTCCAATCACCTGCTACTGACTTCCTCACCCATAACTTCATCACATGCACAAGACTTTTCTAGCGCTGCTTCAACTCTCTGGAATGGTCTTCCCCATCCAATTCGAGGAGAAGACCTAAAACCCAACGCTTCACCATCACCTACCCATCTCTTTTGTCTCCTAAACCCTCACTACTTCCCCCCATTCCATATCCCCCCTATTGTGTGTTACTTCCCCACCTCCTAGATTGTAAGCTCTTCGGGGCAGGGTCCTCTCTTCCTGTGTCACTATCTGTATCTGTCCGTCATTTACAACCCCCATGTACAGCGCTGCAGAATATGTTGGTGCTATATAAATCTAGTTTAAAAATAATAATTCATAATATTATTAAAACACCTAAACAACGGCTTTTTTTGGTATGTGTTTTGACTTCTGCACAAGTCTATGAAATGAACTTGTCACCCTGCAAAGTCAGTAGCAGCCACTGCCACCCCAATCTCCAATTAAAGTTCCTTTCAGAAAGCCCTGACAATCACAATGATCTCACTACAACCATTCATGTATCAGTACTAGCTATTAGCACAATCTTTCATATGATTTAATATTAGATCATAAAGCTATTTCCAGAAATAATATGAAACTCATTTTATTTAACCTGGACTTGACACATGTTTTGATTGGTGTTGTTAAAGAACTTTTTAAGTTCATTGTTTAAATCCTCACACTCCTGATCTCCAGCTACTAATTTAAATTCAATGCAGGGATATAGTTTTATTTTTAATTAAATTAGCTTGAAATGCAGTCAGGTCTAAATTTGATTCAAATCACACGGTCAGTTTGATTGTTGTTGTCTTGGATGTAAGTATACAAAAGAGTGACATTGGATGTGACTATTGACTAACCCATGGGCATTGTTGGAATCCTAGCAGGTTCCATGTTAAATTTCTATTTTCATTTTAATTGGTATATTCCTCTCTGGAGCAAGATAGGATCATTCTCTGGAGAAACTGAGCCGAATATAAAAATGAAACATCTTGGTTATCAAATATTTCAGAGCAAGAACGTGCACCAGAAAATTATGTAGCTGAAAAACATCTTCATATGTGAATCAACATTATTATATCTTGGCAGTTGTAGCCAGAAACCAATGCCTAGAGGAGTTCTTTAAAGAAATCGAGTCTTTTGGAAAACCTATCTTTTATTGTGTATCAGGAGGAGTCTGCTTACTCACAATTTTACACGTCTTCATGTGACAGAGTATAGAGTGCCCCGAAAATGTAAGTGTGTTGGTTTAGGAAGTATTGCCTAAAATAAGTTGTACTAAAAGGTAAGCTCAAGACAGCTAAATCCTAAACCTCCAGGACAGTGTTCCTCAACCTTTTTAACATTGGGGAACCCTTGAAATAACTTTCTGGTCTTAAGGGAACCCCTTTTATAATTGTTATATCCAAAGCTCATTGCTCAAGGAAACCCTATAAACCTCTGGAGGAACCCAGATGGAGAAACACTTCTCTGTGATCAATACAAGGCTCATTGATCAAGCAATGGATTAGTCAAAAAGAACCTGCTAAATACAGTCACTAAGGGCCCATTTACACCATTATATTGTAAATGCAAATTTTGTGTTTATAATGTCCCAACGTTCTTGGAAAATAGTTTTACATTTTACTCTACTCAAAGGGTCTCCCGGCTAAACATTGAAATCCCTACCACTACAAGTCCCAAAAGAAAAGGAGTAGGCTCCAGAGAGGATTGTCAGTTTTTGGTACTGCTGCAACCCCTAGTCCCTTACCCCTTGGCCCATCAGCCCCACCATCAGAACCACACCGGGCTTTATTTACTGTGTTGCTCTCTCATCCTTCTCCTCCGACTACCAGCTTTTTCTCCCCATGTTTGGTTAAAGTGTTGAGGCTAAATCTGGCTAATGCTGCTAATCTTACTCATTTGGCCACTGACATGGGCAGTCACAATATTTCTCCCTCCCTTGCGCTGAGATGGCAATTATCATTGGATGAGAATGGGAGATGGCAGAGGTAAATGCAGTCAGTCATAATCCGTTAAAAGAAGGTAACATTCGTCTGCCTTACCCCGGGACTACCAGAGTGATAGTTACACCCCAGCTCTTCACATTAGTTTGGTGCAATATAGTACAGTGTGGTATGTTTTTGCAAAAAATGCTTGCCAAATTTTGTTGTTTGCTTTCGAAATTTTAAGGTGAAGCATAGGATAAGGGTTCCCCTATGGTCAAGAATCACTTCATCTATGGCCTTTTAAATCCACCTACCAAATTTGGAGCTCATGTTAAAGTGTCTGAACATATAGTTGACATTCAAAAATCCGGCAACCTCCGGACCTGAGGTGTGCCGGATTATACTTACCTCCATACAACAGTCTTTCTCTCGCAGCACCCTCAGACATCTGGCACAGGTCCAGGGAGTTGGCAGCAGGGACGTTTCATCGTGTATTTAGTGTAGCAAGCAAGACCTAACTGCGCCATCAAAACATAAGTGGCCAAACAGCGTACCTCAGTCCCTGTATTGAAAATGTGATCCAAAAATCATGCCAGAAAACTGAAGGATCCGGATTATTGGTGGCCGGATTTTTGTTTGTCAACTGTAGTATATTGACAAAAATTGCTAGGAAAGTGGGGGTAAGGCAAATTATGGCAACATGCCCTAAGTAAAAAAAACATCAAGTCTCTACTGTCCCGCTCCCTTAGTAATTGTGTGGAATTAAATGTTTTCAAGGGCTTTGCAATTAGCTAGAATATGTCATTTTATGTAGAATATGTATTTTAACAAACTTCATATATCAATAACATTTTTCTACAAACACATTTTCATTTTCACTTGTTCGTAATTACTGCAGTCAGTTTTTATTAATTTGCCTTAATTTATTTTTAGGTTTTACTTAGATGCTTATATCTGCTTGTCCAGTCTTGGTGAATTAACTCCGAAACTGGGAACGTTGATTGTTGTTACTATAAGATGCTTATATCACTATTAGAAAGACAGAGCAAAATGGAGGACCCAAACAAGACACAACTGATAAATTTTGAGTTGTCTGGTCTTACAGAAGATGAAGAACTTGTCCCGTTCCTTTTCACATTCTTCCTTCTTGTTTATTTGATCACAATAGTGGGAAAGGTTGGAATGATGGTTCTTATCTATGCTTCTTCCAGTCTCCACACTCCAATGTACTATTTTTTGAGTTGCCTCTCCTTGGTGGACCTTTTCTACTCATCAATCACAACACCTAAAATGTTGGCTGATCTTCTTTCCTTCAAGAAGTCAATTTACTTTTTTGGCTGTGTTCTTCAAATTTACTTTTACTCAGCTCTAGCGAGTACTGAAGTCCTACTTCTCTCCAGCATGTCGTACGACCGATACCTGGCTATATGCCAGCCTCTTAATTATATATCGGCAATGTCTAAAAACAACTGTTTTTGTTTGGCGTTTTTTTCTTTTTCCATAGGTTTCTTGCAGTCATCGGCCCAGACCAGCTGTGTGTTCAGTCTGCAGTACTGCAAGTCTAATATCATCGACCACTTCTACTGTGAGATACCACCATTGCTCAAACTGTCCTGCTCCAACACATTTCGTTGTAACCTACTAACTATAGTCCTTGTTACTGTTTTTGGTGTTTGTTCACTCATGATTATCTTGGTCTCCTATGTGCTAATTCTTTATTCTATTTTAAACATGAAATCATCATTGAACCGGAGGAAAGCTTTCAGCACCTGTTCCTCCCATCTGACATGTTCCACCATCTTTTACATGGCAATTTTCTTAACTTATCTACATCCATCTTCTGGTATCCTCAAGATACAGGACAAGTGGGCCTCTGTTTTTTATTCCATAATGACACCAATGCTAAACCCACTTATCTACAGCCTGAGGAACCAAGAGGTCAAAAGGGTCATTAGACAAGTAATAGAGAAATGTAGTAGATGTTGAAGTTCTTTGAGTCCGATTTAATAAATCTCTCCAAGACTATCATGGGAGAGCCAGGGTGATCCAGCAAACTCAGAATAGATCTGGTCCAGGAATTGAAAACATTTGCCTACTAAAACAAATGATTTAGGAAAACCATTCTAGGTTTGCTGGAATATACAAGTTATTCTATGATAGTCTAACTTCTCCAGTCCTGGAGAGCTTTAATAAATCGGGCCAATTGAGTAAGGTATTGGTTTCAATCAGTTGTCCATAATAAGGATACTCACAAACCATTGGGATTGTATAATCTTATCATTGTTTTAAGACATGTAAAACAAATTAGCTTGGTGTAGATTTCTCATTCCGGTGCAATTGGGAAGACGCACATTTTGTTGCATTAGTATAACGCAATGTCATTAATTTTGAATGGCTTTCCAGTCCACAGATTCAATTTAGCTCATGTGCACTTATATTATCCGATCTTAGGTGTTGGCAGATCATTCAAAAACTCAACATTCAATAATAGGAAGCTCTGTATGTGCCCTCAGTATATTTTGTAGTGATATTATAAGTAAGATAATCACATTGGCTTGGTGCCTGTTCTACTTCTTGCTTTACAGTACTAAACACTGGTTGTCCTACTGACATTTTTTATAATGCGGGTCCAGGAAAAAATTTAAATAAAACATAAATAATATTCATTAAAAAATACACCATCTGTGTACCTTATTTTAGTGTAGAACAGTGTTTCCCAACCAGAGTTCCTCCAGAGGTTGCTTGGGGATCCTTAAGTAATCAGTAAGATGTAAATTGTAGGTTGATACACCATGCCAGTAAGATTCAAAGTGTATCTCTACGGAAAAACATTTGAATATACAGTAAATAATTCAAATAATACTCGAACATTTGGTAAAAAGTAATTATGAATCATATTGAAAAATCATTATGGGTATTGCACTTTTTATGTAACCAATTCTACAATTTTGCCTTAATTTTGAAACTAAAAATGATGGTTTTTGACATCATCAAATACTGAGCATCCAGGCTTTTGTGAAGTAGGAGCACACTAAATAGAACATTACTGTGTTCTAAAAGTCCTAGTATTCCTTGCACTTGTGGAAAATGATTCTCACCAACACCCCTCTGTGTGTACTTCCCACATGAGTAGTCAGCGTCATAGAAATCATTGTCTTGGAAGCCAATAGAGCCGTTTATTGTAGCCATAATGACCTCCAGTCTCTGCTACCAGAGAACAAGAGAAAGAACCCCCCCAAGACATCATCATCAGTCCAGGACAATTTTCAAAAGGGGGTTGCAAATATAAATTGTATTGGGGGTACTGCATGCACTACAGAATACAAGAACATTTTAGGAAATTAGTGCTTTCAAACTTGTAACTAAGGATACATTCTCCCCCTTCCACTCCAATTGTGACATCATGAATGCAAAAAAATGTGGCCGAGAACTTGCCTTCTTGCTTTTGATGAGAATAATAAATGGAGAGCCTGATTTATGAAAGGTTTCCAAGACTGGAGAAGCAAATCTAAAATGAATCTAAATCAAGATTGAAAACATTTGCCAACTAATAGCAAATTTTTTTTTTTTAAAAAAGGTTTGCTGACTCACCCAGGTTATTGTCCTATCTTGTCCAGTCTTAATAAATAATAAATCGGGCCTAAAGCGTGTTCTGACAACAGTTTGGAGAAGACTTCTTTGTGTTTCACCACAACGATGCCCCTGCATACAAACCCAGCTCCATAAAGACACAGTTTATGTAGTTTGTTGTGGAGGAAATTGAGTGTCCTGCACTGAGCCCAGACCTTACCCTTACTGAAGACTTTAAGGTTAAATAAAAAAAAAAATAGTGAGCCAGAAATTTTCACAAATGGGCACAGGCACACCTCTAAATCTTAAGTGAATAAATGGTTGGGTGTCCACTAATGTTTGGCAATATGGTGCATTTCAGTGTTTGGTAGATCATGGGGAACTAAAGCAGGTGTCAGGTTCTTCCTATCTAAACTACCAAATATAATGTCAGGGTACATAAAAGGACTAGCAAGTTGTGACGGAGAAGATCATCAAGTTCATCCTAGAGATTCATAACAGATTCCCCCCAACAAGCCAAACAAATATTAATGAAATAACACACAAGTAGGACCTTAGTGTCCTTCAGAATTTGCAGGTCAATTTACATAAGACTCCCAATGCCATAAAAAGCTATAGGTGTTGTAGAAGAAAAAAATAAGTGATACCAAATTTAGAGGATATTTGGCATCAGATACCTCAATTTCACCTGGAAAGGGAATTAAGGAGCCATGTGTCAGGGCCATAAGTAAGAAAGCTGCAGATTTGTAGCATATTATTTGGGATCCAGGCTCGGAGCATTGTAGAAGGTATAGGTAGCCTAGACGCCACTCTTTTTTCCAGGAAAGAATTTGAGGATGGCTTTGGAGCACTTTGCCATTGATAATAAAAAGTAAGCAGACCTTTGAGACTGGGGGGAGTTGCAGCCTGAGGCCTGGCGGTTCAGGTGGACAGGTTGGTTGTAGCCTATATGCTAGGAAAGCCCAGAAGGTCCAATGTCTAGGTCTGTGGGACCCATAGAGATAGAGCCAGGAGACTACATTTTGTTTATTCTAAAGGACTGTGATGGTGCTTTTCCCCTGAGAGGGAAAACATTAAATGTTCATGTTCTTTATTTTTTGAATAAAAGTGGCCAAAGCATCCTGAAATTGGAATTAATGTCTAAATTACCTTGCTGCAGGGAGTGCGTTAATTCCTCACAGGATGTAATCCAGGATTAAATACAGATTAATAGAAAGACCCGGGATAGAGGCAGTAAGGGATTCCCCAGAGGACCCATCATGAAGGTCAACTGCCCAAGTTTATTGCTTAGAGCGTTAGCTCATCTGATGCAGAAATAAATGTTTATTAGCAGTACGGTGTGATTGCGGAGGGACATTAGATTGTAAGCTCCTGAGTACAGAAACTGATGTCAGTCAGTGTGGTTCATACATAATAATAATAGCTTGATGTTCTCTAGAAATATGTCAAAATATTAGTAATTCTTTTTCATTAGATTTACAGCAATGAGAACAATTCTCTGGCTATTTGAAGAAAAAAATGTAATTATTCTCTGGAGTGCCCATGATTATTCTCTGTCCCTGTTATAAAAGTAAGGCTGTTTTATTGAGATGCAATCATTATATTTCTAGCAGATTTGACTAACATTTCATCATAAAAGACAGGGGTTGTAGAATGTCTGTGTGTTTATTACTGGGGCTTGTAATCCCTCATTCTCACCAATCAGGAAGACAAATGAAGCCTTTAATATGTATCATTGAGTAATACAAACTGAACCGTGATTTAAAATTATTCGGAAAAAAACATCTTATTCTTTCCTCTAGACATATTTAAAGTGAAGGATATACAATCCTATGATATAATTCCTTCTACTCACAATTATCCATATTAACCAAATTATTTTGGAACCTACAGTTTGTTTTCCTTTTGATGATAATTTCTGGCTACATCAGACAATTGGTGACCATTTATTATTTAAAACCAATATTCAACAATTGTAATTATAACGATGGACATCAAAAACAAAACAAAAGTAACCAGGTTTCAGTTTACTGGACTAAGCCAAAATGAAGAACTGGTTCCATTGTTCTTCATGTTCTTATTTCTGGTTTATATGGTGACCATAGTGGGAAATGTGGGGATCATAACCCTGGTTTATTCTTTTCCCAACCTACAGACTCCCATGTACTACTTCTTGAGTAGCCTGGCTATCATTGATATTTGCTACTCCTCAGTTATCACTCCCAATATGTTGTCTCAATTTCTTTTCCCTTTGAAGTCAATTTCCTTTCTTGGTTGTGCCCTTCAGCTTTATGTATTTTGTTCACTAGCTTGCACTGAGGCTATCCTTCTCTCCACTATGTCGTATGACCGATATGTGGCTATCTGTCACCCACTCCACTACAACATATTAATGACCAAGAAGAAATGCTTTGGTCTGGTCTTTTATTCTTTCTTCATTAGTTTCTTGCAGTCAGTTGCACAGACCAGTTGTGTGTTCAGTCTTAAATTCTGTGGATCGAACCTTATCGACCATTTCTACTGTGACATTCCACCACTGCTCAAATTGTCTTGTTCTGATATTCGTCATTGTAATCTGGTAACTTCTATCCTTGTAATTGCATGTGGAATATATACAATGGTAACAATCTTCCTCTCGTATAGTTATATCATTTCTTCCATTTTAAGAATGATATCTTCTAAGGGTAGGGAGAAGGCCTTCAGTACGTGTTCTTCACATATTATCTGTGTCTCAACCTTCTTTACAGCTATTTTCTTTACTTATCTGAATCCTCATTCAGGAGCCTTTGAGATACAAGAAAAAGTGGCCTCTGTTTTCTTTACCATTATAACTCCAATGTTGAATCCTCTTATCTACAGTCTGAGAAACCAAGAGGTGAAGCGTGTCCTTGTCAGAGTAACGCAAACGTGTTGCTGATGCTGATATCATTCATCTGTAAAATTTCTGTGAATTTAATCTACAGTATATTAACCAAACAGGGTTTTATACGTTTGGACTTATAGATGAGTACAAAACCATAAAAGAAGATTTTTGTTAATGAGATATTGGTTTAATTAAAATTATAAATTGTTCCATTGTTACATTCAACTTAATACATTTATGAACAGTTTTTCCTGTTGGTTTTATAAACCCAATCTTATCCTTCAAACACATTGTTTTAGGGGTTGGCAGTTATTATAATACTTATTATTTATTAAAGGGTTATTATAATGGACCTCAGTATAAACAAAACAATCAGAAAATATTGATTCATATATTTGATACAGGTGGAATGTTGTCCAATTGTTATATTCAACCTCATCCACTCTTTTACTCTCTTGAAGTTTGAAAACTTATTTATAATTATTAAACTGATAAAATGTTTCAACATTAGCCATGATGTAAACTGGAAAATATATGTTATTTTAAAAAGTTTCCTAATACTGAAACTGTCACTTAACCTAAACCTTCCCCAACTTCTGCTTCTTCCTGCTTGACAATGAGGCTTCCATACTTTTTTAAAAAAATCTATAGTGAAGATAGGAATCTGAAGTTGTTGGCCTAGGCCAGTGTTTCTCAACCTTTTTAATATAGAGGAACCGTAGAAATACCTTTCTGGTAACCCAAGCTATAATTACTACTGTATATCCACAGCTCACAGTATATAGGATGATCATTGGGAAAATGCTTCCCACATTGCTAGCCAATGGTAAGAATGCCACCATTACAGCAAAAAAGATCATTGGGGGGTTATTTAACTTGACCTGAAAGGTACAGCTTGTTTATTGTTTAAGGAAACGCCAACAAGCCTGGTTGAAAACATTGGTCTAGGCTCGAATTTTGGAAAAAATGTTGATGTAATACAAAAAATTTTCAGGAGTCCCAGGGAGAATAAACAATTTCCTAAAAGTATGATTTAGGCACTTGTAGGTACCTCTTCAATAACTAGATTACAATTCAATGTTTTTGCTGCCAGTGCAGAATAACATTAAAGGAAGGGTGGCCATGGTAAAACACCCAAAGACAAAACAACTAATAGCTACTTAAATCATATTTCACTTTATCATCCAATGTTAATGTTAACCCTACAAAGGACATTGCACGGGATTTCAAAGCTCCTACTTTAGGAGTCTGTTGTGAATGCTGGGACCAAGTTTGTAAATTGCGAAGTAAATTTTATCAGTCTGTTACATGTTTTTATTTGGCTCAATCACTTTGCTCACTTTTATTGGTGAGCACTGTCTTTGGGATAAAAAAGTATAGGCATTCCTCCTTTACCTTCAGAATTGTCAATTGAATGTGGTTCAACTTCATTTTTAAACTTCTGGCAGTTTGAAAAGTGTCCTAAAAGTATAATTCTTTTTTCATTACCAAATTCAATCATTTTTGAAAACCCCAGCCTACTATAGTGTGTGTATAGCTAATGTGATACCTGTGGACCACTCAGCTAGTCATTGAGCTGCCACCAGAATCCCCTTCCAGAACAAAGATCTAGACGGTGTTTCTCAACCAGGGATCTATGAAACCCTAGGGTTCCTCCAGAGGTTGCTAGGGGTTCATAAATGAGCAGTTTGTATCTCTCAGGTCAATTCACCAGATACCAATGATCTTTTTGGCTATTTGTAGGGGTGCCATTCTCCCCAATGGCCAGCAATGTAGGAGACATTCCTCCCACTAATATACTGTGAGTTGTGGATATGGAAATTATAGCAGGGGTTCCCTGTAGACATGAAAGTTATTTCAAGGGTTCACGAACGTTAAAAAGGTTGAGGAACAGAACATTGTCCTAGAGATTTAGGATAGCTGTCTTAGTACAACTTATTTTAGGCAATACTTCCTAAACGAACACAAACTTACATTTTTGAGATCTCTAATACTTTGTCACATAAAGACGTGTACAATTTTGAGTAAGCAGTCTCCTCCTGATATACAATAAAAAAATGTTAAAAAGGTCGAGAAAGAAGAAACATTTAAAATAATCACATCTCCATCTCCAACATTGGACCCAAAGACTATTATGGTTTCAAACAGTTGAAATTTATCACGTAAGTGTGGTCAGCCATTGATTTATTTGATTGAAATTTTTGAACCTTTTTATTTTTTAAAATTTTCTAATAGTGAAAGTATTTTAAAAGTAAAAAAAACTTGCTTACTATAGATATGGTTATGTTTGACACAGTTGTCTCCCAAATGCCAGAGGAAACAGAATGGCAAAATGCGTGGACATTGAGACAGTATGTATAAAATTTGTATGATTGTATACAGATGAAAAATGTCATGGCTACATTTCATGTTTTTAATGTTTAAGTAAATTTTACTACATTAGAGAAAACAGGAGAGAAGAGATAGGCTTCTACAAAGGCACCATAGGTTTACAAAAATTATAATATAATAATTAGTTTTAAAATAATTGTTATTGTATTTAAAGAATATTAAAATTATTATTTTATATATAATTATTGCAAACCTTTGGTGCCTTTGTAGAAGCCTATCTCCTCTCTCCTGTTTTCTCTAACGTAGTACAATTTTTGATACTGAAGGCTTTCGCACCCAAACCAATTTGATTGGGATACCTTACTTCAAATAAATGATTGATGTTGGGCTAGCTATAGATCTTTACTAGTCTGGCTTTGAATAAATTATGATGATTTTATTAAATTGAACGTGAATGTGTGTAGATAGTAGGTGCATTTAAACATTTCCAGATAAAGGTCTTTGAATTTTTATAATGTGTAACTGTTGTCTGGGTTCAATTTTTGACGGGTTTTACAGCAAACAGGGATTTTCTTTGGTGGTATTGTCTTAGTGTCTTACAAACAATGAATGCAATGAATAGACAAACAATTAACTCCAAAAAAAATAATTTAATTGGTAATTTGTCCTGTTTGAAATGACACCAGTGATTCTGATACAAATGATTGCAAAGTTATTGAAGGAGAACCTGGGTGATCCATCCAGCCTAGAGTGGGTTTCTTAAAAATATTATTAATCTTCTCCAGTCCTGGGTAAATTTAATAAATCAGGCCCAATGAGTCTTCCTCAATTTCACCTGGGAAAAGCATTTAAGGGTCTAGAGAGGGCAATACGTAAGTGTAGTGTTGAAGATATGCAGATCTTTGTTTGTGATCCCCAAAGTGTCTTGGAGGAAATTGGTGGGCCAAGCACTTCATCCCTCTGCCAGGCTATGAGTTGTAGGTGACCCCGGGGCACCTGGTGGAGGATATTAAAAGAAAGAGTATTTTTTAAAACTAGAGGGTGTTGTAGTCTGAGGCCAGGTGACTTAGGCAGAAAGGCTTTGCAAAGCCTGGGAGCTTGAAGGTCGCCCAAAGTTTGGATCCGCTGGACCAATACCTCTGAAGAAAGTGCCAGAGAGAACCAGGAGGCTGAAACCTATATGACTGTGTTAGCACTGATGCCCTATGGGAGAAATCCTTGGTGGATTATTTATGTTCTTGTTTTGGAATAATTAAAAGTGGGAAGCACTCTGAAATGTGAGTTGGCTTCCGGAACACCTCTGTGTAAGGAGTGCATTCAAAACTAATCCCTCACTTGCCATTGGCTCAATGGTCTTCGATTGATGCCATCAGTGAATTATGGTTGATCAGATTTCTGTCCTGATATTTCGGTCATTTATGACTTGTATGGGTCTGTTCCAGTATCAGGTTATGGGGAAGGGGGACATTAGAGTGTAAGCTCCTCTGCACAGATGTGTTTGAATTGTTTGCTTTTCTCTGGTAATGTATAGGTATCTTTTAGCAGAATTGCTTTCCAGTAACATTTCCATGGCCTGATTAGTTCTACGTTTAAATATAGGTTTAATTAAATCCCCAGGGTGTACCGGAATACTCTGTAGGATTGTTGTTTTTATTATAAAAGCAATGCTGGTTCATATAGATGAGACAGTTTTATTTACAGCAGGTAAGAGATCAGCATGGCTTTACAAAGCACATTTGCCTGGATTTCTATTTTTCCAGCTTCAGCTGAAGACTAGGAACTGGATTGGAGTGAGTCCCAATCATTAGATTTACCACATCCACTATCTGACCTAAAAATAAAACCAGAGAAACAAAGAAGTAACCCTCCTAACTAGAAGTAAGGAGCCTGAGCAGGGATTTTTATGGTTAATGGGATGTGGTAGATCTAATGATTGGGACTCACTCCAATCCAGTTCCTGTTTCCTAGTCTTCAGCTGAAGTTGGAAAAATTTGATCCATAAAACCAACATCTTTATTTTAAACAAGGAAATTAAATGCCATACATCAGTATAGGCTTATCAATATAAACATATAAATGCCATCAATATAAATGAGTATAGGCTTATAAATATAGCATATCATGTAAAAACATAGAAAAATCCCTAACGAGAAAATAGTAATTTCTATGATGTGTCACTAATTACTCAACACGTTTTGCAGATTTATTATACTGCTTCTTCAAGGGATTTCAGGGATAAGAGTAAAATATTTCCAAAGACTAGAAAACAATAAGTACAAATACCTCTGAATAACTGATATCTACTACATTGTACAAATGTGAGAAAGAATCCATACCGGAATGACTTTTAGAGATATAAACACAATGTCAAAGCAGCCAGGGGATCAGAAAACGTCCTTCCAAGGCTCTAAAGACAGATATGACGGGGGGACAGCCATCCAGCATGCCAAACCAAGTCAGGAAATCATAAATTATCGATGATGTATTTAGTGATATTTTTATAACACAATGTTTCTTTTTACAGTATATTCTCTATTTATATATTCTCATACGAAAATCTTCATATTTTCTTTCTGGCTTATCTTCCTTAAATGCAAAGAATCCCTTTATTGTTTGTACACAGATCTTTATAGATGGTTTGGTGTTAAGAAGACAACATTCATACTCATCCTGACTGTAAAATAAAATAATGTTTCAGTCTTCTTTCTTATCATAATTTAGGAACAGTAAATGGAACACTGTATGAGATTCTTTGGCAGAAAACCTGAAATTCTGACTTCCTACTATTTGTTTGATGTTCTTGAAAGATAGGATTCCTAATCTGTTTATAGTATCTCCTCTACCCATAATTATTATGTTTCTATTG
>NC_092859.1:3313085-3337700 GCF_032062135.1 Pyxicephalus adspersus
TGTGAGAAAATAAAAAAAGACCTACAGACAGAATATCACAAAAAACACTTACAGCTAACCCAAGCTGGGGTATTTGGTTGTATTTAATGATATTATCAATTTCAATTCCTGTTGTAAGAGGAATTTATCAAGATCACCCCTCCTCCAGTTAGGATATTTACTGTCCACAACTCCCTAAAAAGTAAATAAATATTTGCATGAATATGCATACATACTTCATTATCTATCAAATATGATTTTGAATGTTCTTGTCTTTTTCTTTCTACTATTCTAATTCAGTAACAAAAGCCTTTACAAAGTTTATTGCGATATCCCCCCCGAGGAATTGGGTCTTGCCCAGAGAAACGGATTGGGCTATCGTCAATATCTATTATTCTCCGATTCAAATTAAAGCTCTTGTGCCTATAACTTTGTAAACAGATTTTTATAAAGTTGTAATTTTCTTGTGTAATTATTTTGTTGCTATGCAGAAATTTTAATGAATGGTTCTAATACATAATTTGATGTTTTAACTGACATTGCATCCAGGGTGACTTTATCTGTTGTCTTTAAAATGGTACTTCTTCATTCTGTCTTTTTTTCTGGTGGCCCAAGAAAAGCTCATGTCTATAAGTGTATAATACCTATTCCGCAACTAAAGAAAAAAATACAGTAGGTTACCATATCCCTCACTAGTGATACAAAACAAAAACAGATAGGGAAGTGCTGGGAATATTGGATAAAAAGTTTATAGAAAACTTTTTTCCAAAAGTATGCGGATTCAGCATCAGGATTCATGCATGTAAAGGAAGTTGTCATACAACTTGGCACATGGCTATGGATTTACTCTTCTGTCAATTAATTGGGATGTGGTTGATTTGAAACAGCCTGAACCTAATTCTGCTGACACTTAATATATGTTGCTGTACAATTTTGCTTCCTGGATTATAGCAAGGCTTTTTTGGTATCAGACTGCTATCTATTCCCTGAAGAAGTGGTATCATCCGTGAAACGCATCAGGATGTTTGACATTGCAACAGTTCTTTGCCTATCTAAGATTTAAGATTTAATCATGTATTTTGTATAACGTTCAGAATTTCATTTGAAAAAATAAATGTTTGGAATAAAGTTTTCTATAAACTTTTTATCAATCATTGCCAGAATTTCGTGTCTATAAGTGCCCTGCAGATACAACAGTCCTTCATCCTTAATAACCCAGTGAATGAGGGAATCTGTTTCTGTTTCTTCAATTAATAAATGAATAAAAAAGTATTCCAATTAAAAAAATGAATAATGGAATAAAAAAAAGGAAATTATCAGTTACAATTGACTTTCTTACCCCTTTTACAATCATTGGCCTGAGGAAGCCTCCTAAATATATGGAAAACCAACCTTGGTAACACATTAAAAAAAACAGAAAAGTGTCAAACTACAATAAAGTCAAAATGATTTTTTAGAACCATTCTTTTTAATTTCAGAAAATATAATTTTACTAAGACTGAAAAAAACAAAAAAATAATCCAGGAACAATTGCAGATCCTATTTGGGGAAAAGAAATGGTAAAAGGATTTAGGGGCCGAGAGAGTGCAAAGTAGTTTTGGTCGAATATCTCACTATTAGATTAGACAGCTATTCGCTCGAATAGGCAAACATTGTTCGGGTGATGGAATGTCAAATTCGAACATCATTAA
This sequence comes from Pyxicephalus adspersus, assembly GCF_032062135.1. Classification (NCBI taxonomy): domain Eukaryota; kingdom Metazoa; phylum Chordata; class Amphibia; order Anura; family Pyxicephalidae; genus Pyxicephalus; species Pyxicephalus adspersus. The sequence goes on from NC_092859.1 coordinate 3,314,756, forward strand.
AGTCAATAAGGGGAAAATTTGGGGTTTTTTTCGGGACTGTGTAGAGCTTCTACCGCCTACAAATACATTTTAAAAAAAAAAACATATCAGGAATCCCACAGCTCTGCACAACATTGTACAAGGCAAGAAAAAAAATCAGAAACGCTTTTTTATGTTGCTGGCAAGGCCATTTTATGGGGAGGTCAAGGGTACATGCCAGATTTTATACAGGCCTCCGAGTAGAGGCAGAAAGGGCTCAGAGGGGGTTCCTCCGGTCCAAAAATTAGCCGCCAGGTTTCACCGCCCTGTTAAAAGCCATACACAGGCTTCAGAGTGGTGGCAAAGGGTCTTGAAGGGGTCCTTCAGTAAAAAATTAGCCATTTACACAGCTCTGTTACATGTTTTATAGGCCTCACAGTAGATAGAGGCAGAGGGCCCCGAGGGGGAGAAGCCCCGTATAAAAATTAGCCAGTCACACAGCTCCATTACGCACCCCTAATTAATTTATTTAGCTGCATAATGTGTTTACGCTATATTTAAATCATGTTTATTAATAACAATATTTGCTACCTGGCATCATGAGCTGGATGACATGCGTTAGGAATGATACCCATAAAGTTGTGGACAAGCAATGCAAAAGGATGGAGGACCAGAGGGCAAAAGGATGGAGGACCAGAGAGGGAGCATGGGTCAGTGAAAGCAGTAGCAATTTGTGGCGTCTGGTCATCTATCGCCAGGGAGACCGCATTGGTAAGAGTCAAGGAGAGCTGGGTGTAGTCCATCTTCAATGCCACCCAGAAGTGTGAAGTTTTGGTGAATGGAGTACTGACAGGTGGCAGCAGCAGGAGGAGGTGGCAGGCCTTTTCTGATAGATAGCAAGTGGTATCAGAATAAAATATCTGTAATTTTTGTAGAGAAATATAGAAATTCTTCTGGCTTTTGTGATAGATAGCAAGTCGTATCAGAATTGAATATCTGTATTTTTTGGAGAGAAATACAGATTTTTTTTTGGCTTTTTTGATAGATAACAAGTGGTATCATAATTAAATAACAGTATTTTTTTGGGAGAAATACAGAAATAGTCCTTGGTACAAAAATTAGCCAGCTACACAGCTCCGTTACAGGTGATATAGGCCCCAAAGTAGATAGAGGCAGAGGGCCCCAAGGGAGGTGCTTCATACATAAATTAGCCAGTTACACAGCTTCGTTACAAGAAGTGATATAGACCTCCAAGTAGATAGAGGCAGAGGGCCCCGAGGGGGGAAGCTCCGTACAAAAATTATCCAGTCATACAGCTCCATTCCAAGTTAAGATGGCCTCAAAGTAGATTGAGGCAGAGGGCCCCGAGGGAGGTCCTCTGTACAAAGTTGGAGTCCACCAGCCGGTAAGGGAGGAGCTCAAATGCATTGAGCTATGCATTTGTCTCATTGATTAGCTTTGTTTTGGGGTAATTTGGGCCATATTTGCTCTTGTGCTCCAGCATCTGGGGGATGGAAGGTTGGATGCTGCTCATGCTAACCACAGAAAGATTGGACGATGGGGTAGAAGTTGTGGGGGATGGCAATGATGCCTGGTCCTGACTGCTAGCAATGCAACAAACAGCATCCAATCTGCGTAGGAGCTCCTGCTCACCAGGCCTGAAAAAGGTAATGCTCGGCTACATGCCCCACTCAAATTTCTGGCACCAGCATGGGTAACTTTTGTGGCAGAAGGAGGAAAGACAGATCGAGCAGTTGGAGCTTGCTTCTTGGGCGGAGGTGGTCGCATAGAGCTCTGTGCTTTGACCAAGTGTTCCCACCAGGTTACTGGGTGGTGGCTTTTTAAATGAGTGCTCATGCAACTTGTTCCAAGTTTGGTTGGGTTTTTGCCTCATTTCAACATGTTGCACACAGTTTACAGATGACCATGGTGTTGTCATCACTATGGACAATAAAAAATGCCCACACGGGTGAACATCGAACTGGGCGGAAAGAGGTACCTGGTACTGGTGCTCGTGGTGGCGGTCCGCGGTTGTTGAGGCACACTAGTGGTGACAGCTTCCAACGATGGACGACTATGACTTGCCTCACTGGTACGTGAAGACTGCAGAGTGTGGGCAGCTTTAACCCTCTTCCTCCCTCTCCCCTTTGAGGGCGCTCTGCAACCTCCTCCTCCTCTTCTTCCTCCTCCTCTTCCTGTCCATGATGATCTCCTTGTTTGCCCTATGTCAGATCAAGGACATCATCATCATCATCAGAAGAGACAGTTTCCCTGTATGTGTCGACAGGAGCAGCGGCCTTTTGAAGCCAGTTTGAATTGGCTCTTCTGGCTCAGAGTTTTGGGGTGAAAAGTAAGAGGAGGGAAAGCATGGGAACTGACTCTTGAGCCTCAAGAGCCTTGTCTTGAAGGAATGCTTCCAGCTCCGCCTCTCCAACCCCTCGGTGGGACTCCTCTACGTACACATGAACATTCTGCACTACACGAGACTTTCCAGCCGAGGAGGAAGAAGTAGGATGAACAGGTATATCGGGGACTATAGTTTGTGACACCTGTAAGGCCTGTGTCTGGGCCTGGGAGGAAGAGGGGTCCAATCACTTGACCCAGGCTGGGTCATGTACTCCACTACCTGTTGTTCAAGGTGCGGTAATATTGGACGCACACCACCACCAGCAGCGCTAAAATGTCTAAGGTCCGGCTTCTTGTTCTCGGTTCTGCAGTTAAAAACTAACCCATACAGCTTTCCTTGCCACCCCTGGCAAAGCTGCTCCTTCCTCTTTTGCTAGACATAGTTGAAATGTTTGTGTAGCTTCACACCCTGCAAAATACTTTGGAGCTAATATGCTTCACTTAGTGTAAATTTTTATAGTAAGTGGAATTTTTTCGGGGGCGGGGGAATATACCCAAAAAATGCAAGTGTGGCACTGTATGCGGCACTTTCCTTCATCGGTGACGCTTGTAATATGCAGCACAGTATACAAATGTGACGTCCGTCACTGCGTCTGTCTGAGTGTCTCTCGGGACAAGTGTGATAGTGTGCACGCCGTCTGGGTACCCTGGCTGCCTGTATCTAACACACTGACTATCTATCTATCTATGTGACTAAGAGTGAAACACACTGCTTATCTGAGTACAGTAGATTACAGGACTGAAGCAATACAGTACAATCTTTTTTTTACTTTGACACTGCCAGCTGCACAGAGAGGTTGTGATGCTAGCAGATCTCTGTCAGGAGTGGTAAATGCAGACAAGCCCTGGCCTTATATAGTCCAATAGCTGCCTTTGTGGCATGTGGTGACAGACAGCCAATCGTCTGCTCTTATTGGAGGGCCCTAGGCATTATGGGGCAGGTCCCTAAGCACTCTGGGAGGGCCGAATTCGAACCTGTAACAACATGTTTTGCCGGTCTACCCAAATTCAAACAGCCCTATTCTGGTTGAGCATAAGGACAACTCGAGTTCAATCACTTTGTGCTAAGTATGGGGTTAAAGATTTGTAGCTCTTTATGAGCTACATGGTCTGTGAATAATGCCATTAGTGAATTATGGTTGATCAGATTTCTGTCCTAAATTTTTGGTCAGGGCAGGACGTATATGACTTGTACAGCCAGTACAAGTCCGGTATCAAGGGATAGGGAAGTGGGTGCATTAGAGTGTAAGCTCCTCTGCACATGCTGATATGAATTGTTTGCTATTCTTTAGGAATATAAATCAGTATCGATCTTTTAGCAGAATTGCTTACCAGGAACAAGTCCTTGGCTGGTTTAGTTCTAAATTTGAATAATGGTTTAATTTAATCTCCAAGGTGTACAGAAATACTCTGAAGGATTTTTGTCTTTTATTATAAAAGCAATGCTGGTTCATTGAGATAAGTTGTATTTACAGCAGGTAAGGGATCAGCATGGCTGATTTTTTGTCTGATTTTCTATTTTTCTAGCTAAGGTTGAAGACTAGTTAACAGCAATCAAATTGAAAAGAGTCCAAATTGAACTCATTAGATTACCACATTCCTTAGATTCTTACATTCCTAGAAGTAATTCGCTTGAGTGGGGATTTTCATGGCAAGGACTCAAAATTAAATCCATAAAACCAACATCATTATGGCAGGGATTTTAGATGCCATACATGAGTATTGGTCTATAAATACAGCAAATCAGTTAAAACAAAGAAAATTGCCATTTAGGAAGGAGTTCAATATACTGCTTCTTCAGTGGATTACAGTCTTAAAATAAAAATATCATCAAACTAGAGAAAAAATAGTACAATGTCAATACAAACTGGTGGGTGCTACTAAAGTTTATCAGAAAAAAATCAGGATTGTCCTATGTGACAGTGCTGTGCAAATCTAAGCAGTCAGGACTCATTAAACAATCATAAAAATCCATTAGTAGGTATTACAGCTCTCCTGAACTTTTTATTGTGTGCATTTACTTACAAAGAGTTAAATGGTATAGAGAATGATGTCAAATCTTATTGGATCTAATACGAATGGTAAACTAATATGTGTTGTGGTTTTGATATCAGAAAGTTCCACTTCTCCGAGCAGTCTGAATCCCTGACTTGGGGTAATTTTCTTCTTCTACAGTCTCTTTGTTTGTGGCTATCAAAACTAGTAATATTCAAATGAATCTTTGCTAGCATGTGGTATTTTAAGGTTGTTATTGGTTAGTAGATTTGGGGAATTTGGCCCTATAGGATACCAGATTGTAGTACTCATAGGCCTTGCAATCTTTTCCTTATATTACAATACATTGTAGCAAATAACACAAATACTAACTACTTTCACCAGCTCAAATACACTGCCTACCCCTCCCGCCCCACCCCCTATGCACTTTCTTCAGCTCAAATTTCCTAAAAGCTCCTCCTTTAGCCTAAATCCACAGCCTGACCCCTTCCTTAGCTCAACATACTTTTTTCAACTTTTTAATCACTGCCCAGAACATGCCCACTACAGGTCAAACTGACACTTCATTACTAAACTTTGCACCCAAAGTCCTGCCCTAGCCCGTGTCATGATCGAAGCATGACTTTTCTGTTCATATATTATCTGTCACTCACTGTCTGTAGGTTATGTAGGTTCTATCACTCTATTCTATCACTCTTAGCTATGGCTGTGTTTCTTGACGTTGGAGGAAACCCTTGAAATTATTTTCAAGTCATCGAGGAATAATTTCTATATCCCCAGCTCACAGTATATTAGTTTAGTGATCAGTAGGAAGAATTCATCTTATATGGCCGGCCATTGGGAAGATGCCACTCTTACAGATAGCCTAAAAAATCATTGGGGTCACTTATACAGACCTGAGAGCCACAAACTGCTCATTGCTCAAAGAAACCCCCAGCATCCTCTCTAGGATCAATTGGGTTCCACAGACCTAATAATGAAAAGCACTGCAATATGTAAACTTTATTTTATAAATTTATAACTTAATGTTTCGGTCTTTGTTCTTACCAGAAGTTGTTACCATACACCATAAAAAAACCATAAAAAAAAAACAAAATGGAACATCCTATAAGATTATTACTTTTTCGTAGGCACATATACAAGCATTTATACAATTGAAAGCTGTAAAATTACTACATCGATTGGTTATCATATGGGAAATTACCACAATTTCAATCTTCAGCAAATTATAGCATTGGACTGTGTTTATCATGTTCACAAAGCGAGGGATATTAACAAGAAAAAAGCTAAGCAGATTTTTGACCTTAAAGTAACACAAATTCCTGGACTGAAATCCTTAGCTTTAAAGTGTTTTTTTTTTTTTTTGTTTTAGGATTTTAAGTGATTTGTAGGTATTTGTTTTTGTATTTTGTACTAATATAAGTTGTATATTATAAATTGTGTCTTAAATTTGTTAAATTATGTCTAAATATATATCTTTAATATATTACGGTTAAGATATATACTGTTACCCTTTTGTTTTTGCCCTTTTTTGATTTATGTTGTTTTTTATATACTTTATTATTTTACTTGTGACATAATGCTGTGTATATGTAAAATGCTTGTATGCAGTTATTCAACACACTTACTTTACCAAGTCCCCTGAAGAAGCCCCTTAGAGGGGAAACACGTCAGTTACCTTTTCTTTCTTCTTGTTGTTGATGAGTGATTTATTGTCTAGTTTTTCAATTTCCCACCTTACTCTGTTTAGTGGGAGTGACCATTATAAACTAAAATGTATATCAATGTGAAGTGTAATATTGTGAATGTTTAATTTTTTTTTCCAATACATTGCCGCAATTTAAAATACCCTGTCTTTGATTGTTCTACTTTTTGAGATATTTGCACTCATGAGGGTATGCGGTACAACCTACATTAGGGGAGGAGACCTGGCATATCTCTACATATTTCATTTAATAAATGCTGTATTATATGCTTTCTTCTACTATGTGTTGTTAATTCCTAATATTTGGATGTTGCCTTTATTTGCCTGCAGTGGAGGCCTACTCGCCTATGTGGAATGTCGTCAGTCGGGGATGACAGCCATTAAGCCTTATAAGCAAGGTATGGAGCTGCAGAGCATGTCTGCAGAACAGAATCATTACTATTTGTAAATTTTGGCCCCTTCTTGTGCCTTCTGTGGATCCACCGTTACCTCAAGGCAAGTTTGGATTATTGCTGTACACAGGCATATAAATAAGGAATCTAGTAGATTTCATAATGCCCAGGTTAACGTTTCCCTGGGCTAAGTGGAGATATGATATTAGTCTCCCATGTTTCATAGGATGGATGCCCTTATTCATGTGATTATAATTCTTACAGATTAGTGTACAGCCTTTTTGGGCTATGTGTCTTGTTCCTGGATCTTTTCCGCCATCTCTTTTCCCATGCTGTTGGTTCTGGATCGCTCCCTTCCCTGAGAAATCAATGGAATAGAGATGCATGGTTTTCATGTTTTTGGCTAATAATGTAAGATACCAAAATGGTATACTTCTGATTTACCTGCTCTGGCGGAATGGTCACTTGTAATGTGTTTCTGAAGAAGCTGATATATTTCTGAGAAACACATCAGCTGGTTGAAGGTTTCTAAGAAATTGATCTTGCTAAATGTTTTTTAAGTTGGGTTTTATGAACTGCGTATAACAAAAGACTCCCATGGAGACAGCAATATTGTTTTTTATTGTGAAATTTATTGATTATGGTATTTGTTTAAATTATTATTTTGCTATGCCTAAAATGCCATTTTAATTCATTTTGTGTTTTTTGGTACTATTGCTACTCTTTTAATATACTTGTTTAATGTACTAGAAAGATAGGATTCATAATCTTGGTATAATATCTCCTCTACCTACTAATATTATGTTTCTATTCCGGATTTTCATTTTACGTGCTGATTGGTTACTTCACTGGAAAATTGTATTGCGAATAATATTTTTTAAAATAATATTATTAAAGACAACAATGGACATAAAAAACAAGACACAAGTGACCACATTTGAGTTTTCTGGACTAACTAATGATGAAGAACTGGTTCCGTTCCTCTTTGTATTCTTTCTTCTGGTTTACATGATAACTCTGGTAGGAAATATTGGAATGATTGCCCTTGTCTTTGCCTTCTCCAGTCTTCATACTCCCATGTATTTTTTTTTAGGAAGCCTTTCTTTGGTAGATATTTTGTACTCCTCAGTCATCACACCAAATATGTTGTCTCAATTCCTTTTACCTAAGAAATGCATTTCATTGCTTGGTTGTGCCCTCCAGTTTTATTTCTTTTGTGCACTGGTAAGCACTGAGGCTATTCTTCTCTCCACCATGTCATATGACCGCTATGTGGCTATCTGCCACCCTCTTCACTATACCCTAATAATGACCAAGAAGAAATGTTTTGGTCTGGTGTTTTATTCCGCCTTTGTTAGCTTCTTACAGTCCATTGTGCAGACCAGTTGTTTGTTCAGCCTTTCATTCTGTGGATCGAACCATATTGACCATTTCTACTGCGACATCCAACCACTGCTCAAACTGTCTTGTTCCAGCACTTTCCATTGTAATATTATTACGGTCATCCTTGTAGCAGTCTTTGGAATGTATACACTAATGACAATCTTCCTATCATACACATTCATATTTATTTCAATTTTTCACATGACATCAACTAAGGGTAGGAAGAAGGCCTTCAGCACATGCTCATCACATATTATTTGTGTTTCAATCTTCGTTACAGCTGATTTTCTTGTCTATCTGCATCCTCATTCAGGTGCCTTTGACAAACAAAACAAAGTGGCTTCTATCTTCTATACAATAATTACCCCAATGCTGAATCCTCTTATCTACAGCCTGAGGAACCAGGAGGTGAGGCGAGTGTTTGTCCAAGCAATGCTAAAGTACTTCTGATGTAGATTTACAAATCCCCTATGTACAGAACCTTAGGCACCTGTTTGTCCCCTTCAATATTCCCTCTATTTACAATGAAGCACCAATGCCGTCTTGTTTTCCACTGGTGGAAGGTGTGGAGCAGATCTCCAGGGACACAACCTGCCCACTTTCCTGAGCCTGGTATCTGTACAGGGGACATAGTCCTCGGCTCTAGCTGATGTGTCCCCCTAGCAGGGTCCTTCTCATGACCCAACTAGGAGGTGCACTGGCCAGAGCCGCAAACTACCAAAATTTTCTTGCGTACGACTGGCGATGGCTGTCTTGGATCCCTGGTATTTGACCCCTTGCTTGTGACCTGACGTCTCTTGCTTGCTGCCTGCCTCGACCCCAGCCTTCCTTGACTACTCTTCCTCTTTGTGATTTGGTTCTGTGTTTTGTATTGCCAACCTTGGTGTGCCCAAGGACCGCAACCTGGCAGTAGCCAGCAGTGCAGCATCCTCACCATCAAAGGTTCTGGAGAAAACCTGGTTACTGCTAGATTCTCCGCTTTGGCCCTTCCCAGGGCTCACACACCCTTCTTAGGGCACCAGCCATAGCACCCCCTAGTGGCCATGTCTCCCCATGCATTTGTCATAGAGATAGAAACACAGTCTCATTATTTCATAGACAGACCTCATATATAGAAGCCAAAGAGGATTTCAGGAAATCAAACATCAGACATTTTCTTCCACAATGTTGCTATTGGACTTTTTCCCTTTTAATCCCCTACACCCTTCTGCTTGACAATGAGGCAGTTGATTCTACTTATGGCGCATTGGTGAAGATGGGATTGGAGGTACAGATGGAGCTGCAGATACAGCTCAGGATTAGTGAGGAGACTGTGGTTCATTCTTGATAACCCTGTACCTAAGTGGATCCCAGTTAATAAATGATTAAAGAAAAGGTATTCTAATACAAAATGCAATGATAGAAATAAAATAGAAGGCCTGAAGGATATCAATTGGAATTGACCTTGTTACCCCTTCTCCAATCATTGGCCTGAGGAACCCTTATAAAAAATACTTCTATTTCTACTTTTTTGATGTAAGGAATTGTCACATTCATAGACGGTGGAAGATTCTGAGCCCTGCAGTTTAGATGGATTGGTTAGAAATTTATGGGAAACAATAGCTTTTACAAATTGAATTGCCTCGCGGTGGAGAAGAAATATATAGACCATTCTTCATTAGATGGAGAATTTATTTACTGCATCCATCAGCCTCTTCCATTTGAAATCCAAGCTTTGATATTGAAATGGACAATTATGAAGAATGTAGCATTAAAGAAAAGTGTTTAAGAACATAGATCCCATCTACTAAAAACAATAGAAGCATTAAACTGCAGTATATCTTGATGAAGATAAACCTCCAGATGGAGCCAGACGGACAGTTCCCTTAATTATTTTTCCTGATATGATGGATATAATAGGTGTCTTCTTCCCACACCTCAAACATTAATTAATAATTTTTGGATCTGTTAACTCTATATACTGGGGTGTTGTCACACAGCTTTCCCAATTGTGCCAAATCATCAGTAGGTACCTTAGGTTACCAGGATGAAAATTAGGACAGACTTGCCCAAACTAAGATTGGTTAGGGCCATGGTACCAGGAACAATTTTTATTTGGATCACAGCTGCCATAAAATTAGGTAAAGTGTTGGGGGTAGTTCATTTATTTAATCATTTGATTAGGATAAACATTATTCCTTTGTGAAATATTAGAATGTGTTATATCTGTCCAGACTACAAAGTCCTCGAAGAAGAGCTGCCACTTGGTTCTCTAAAGGTTCTATAAAACAGACATTATTTCAGGATCTGACCCACAAGCTGCACCCTTTAGCTTTAGATCACAGTCAACATAAAATTTGGGTTAGCAATAGTAAAGAGCTGGGGGTAGTTCATACAATCATCACTATACCTGAATAATAACAGAGCAATATTGGAAATTATTTTGAAAAGATTAGAGAGCAAGCTCTTCTGTAGGAATTATGTGTATGGTAAGTTATAAATATAAAGAAATAACACAAATAACAAATAATATTTTTTCATAAAATTCCATTACATTATCTAATTTCCCGGCTCTTTTGATTCTAACTGCAATTTTAATTGGTCAGAATTATTCTCTGGGTTTATAATAAAATATTGTAGTTTAATTGAGATGGGACCAATATAATTTCATCACCTAGGATGAAATTGCAGCTAAACTGCAGCTAAAGATTGATTACCCCAATGAGATGAAATTATCGAGCAGAAATCACATAAGGTAGAAATACGGAAAAAGATTATTGTAATATTTATATATGATTTTTCATTTTTTTTACCATCCTTTCAGAAAAAAGGTTTCTTTATCCCTGTCTGCTCAGCATGTCTTTTCTATAAGTCTTGTAGACTTTTCAGATACTTCCCATCAGTTCGAATCACATTAATATTTGTAAATATAAAAACATAATATAATAATTAATTCAAACAGGGAATACATATACAGTACCTAGAGTTCATATGCCGGTCTCAATTCATGTTTATTTTACGCGTTTCACAAGATCTGCTTCTTGAGGAATTAAGAGACCGGCATCAAATTTGCAATAACGTATTTCTAATATTTTAAATAAGGACGTTGTCACATATTCTTTAAATTATTGATCTGAGAGAAGAACCGGATCAGATATTCATGGGTGCTGAGATATCCTAAATGTCCTTATCCCTATCTCCGATAATGTTTTTCTCAGCACTAATCAATCTCTCCCATTCTCTGTCCTTGGCTTTCATCTGCCTGGGTTGTCAGTGCCAATGGTAATGATTGATTAAACTATGATTTTATATTTCAAAATATCAATGTGATTAAAATTTGTGAGAGGTGCCTGAAAAGTCCGCAAGATTTATGGAAAAGACATGTTGATTGTTATTTCATGTGGCACCATAGTGAATATCTGTCCATAGGATAGAATTGTAAACTTCCCTTCTCAACTACTGCATAAAAAGGGCCTTTTTGTTGTTTGTATCCAATATCTGTTCAGGTTAGAACAGTAAAAAAGTTAATTGCAATAAAATCAGATTTAACACATGGTTTATTGTATGGAAAAATTATTTTCATTGTTTGGAGATCCCTGACTATGATAGCTATATAAGCTTGTTGGACATAACATTTGAAAACCTTTCACATTTAGGCCCATCTTTGGGTCAAAATGATAATTTTTCCACCCAAACCTCCAAACTAGTTATTTACCTCCGGACAAGTCTGGGTATGAGGGATTGCTAGACCAATGTGGCAGATACGTCCATGCTGGCCAGTCCCTGAGAGCCTCCTTACAAAAGATCTGCATCTCCTGGATGCTGAAGTCCCCTTGCAGATGGACAGCAAATAGGAAATGTCCAGGTAGTGGAAATCTAAATAGGGACCCTAAGTAAGGAGGAAAGCAATGTTACTAGAACATTATGAGATTGTGTTTTTCTTTTTCTATGTTGTAGTCAGTTAGGGAAGCATGCAGTTTTGGAAGGAGGGTTTGTAGTTAGCCCATAGATCATAGATTTCTTGGAACCTTGGCCCTTGAGTGACAGGGCGCTTCCTGTGTCACCGACACTCCAGGGCACATTAGTTCCGTCTTTGTTTCGGAACGTGCCCGTCGTAGGGTGGACACTGCCTGCTTGACTGAGTTGGGTGCCCCCATGTGCGCCAACATATAAGGAACAGCGTAACAGCTGAAGGCGGTAAGTATCCTGTCTCTCGAATGGACATTTGGTTATCTAATTAGGAAAAGAGTTACCTCTTGCAAAATGTAAGGAAACATAATATGGCCATAATATTCTGCAAATAAAAAAAGTTTTGCTACATTTTAACCTCCCTGGTGGTATTTCCAAGTGTGGCTCGGGGTGAGTTTTCTAGTACACCGGCATCTGGCGTCTGCATTCCTGGCATGTGAATGTTAGGGACAGGAGCTAAGGAGAAGCAGATATTAGATGCTAGTGTCCTACCAGATGGGAACCTGTATCTCCCTCCAGTTCTTTAAATGTGGAGCACTGGAGGCTGATCTATTCCACATGTTATGGAACTGCCCTATGATCAAATGTATGTTGAGGCTGCTAATCCCAACCTGGGACAACTTTGTAAATCTATTTTTACAAGAGATAAGTATTGCCAACAGTCCAGGCAAGGTTTACAGAATAAAAATGGAGAAGGCTAAAACGGGAATTTAGGATATCATCTTAGCATTGTTCCGGAAGTCCGATGCGACAAAGCATTTCACCTAATAGGAAAAAAATGCAAAATCCACATTTGATCAGACTTCTTTGTATGCCTTTCTGCTGTTATCTAATGACCCTCCAATTGATATCTAATGTACCCCCATTTCACTGTAACCTTTCTCATAGTTACTTGTTTTTCTGAAAAATAAGCCCTATAACCTTTATACATCTTTAGTTTAACTCTATATATTGTTTTGCAATTTTATGGATGTAATTGTTTAGGTTTCTTTCATTTCCGCACAAGAAATAAACAATAAAGATAATTCTGATAGCAGCATGGGCAGAAACAATCAACATAAACATTTGTAAGCATATATGTAATTTACTATGCAGATACAAAGGTTACATTCTTTATGCATTAAAATGAATGTACCCTTTAGTTTACCATTCAGGCATTACATTTTCCATTTTTTGAACATGTTGGATAATGAGGTTACTCATCTATATTGTGGACCATTCCTCAAGGGAAGGTGGAAGTGAGAGAACATTGGCATAATTTAACATAATGGAGCAATGAACATTGAATGCCTAATAAAATGTTTAATGGAATTGCTAAAAGGATTGCTGGTTCCTGTCTAAGAGTAATTCTGACAATGAAACCTGTTAGGTTGTCTTACATGTCTTACAATACCTTTATCTATTACTACTACTACTTCTCCATTTATTGAATCCAGTGCTAAAAAAACATCTGCATGAGCCTCCTCAGAAACCTTGAACCAAGACAAGCACTTAGATGCATAGCATCCTGGTATAGAAGATGCTCTGAAGTCAATGCATAACTTTCTTAGAACCACATTCCCTTGTCTCTTAGCTCCCCTTTCATGCCTCAAGCATCATGTTTCTGCATTTATGTTGGGACTATTTATCTATGATTGGGATTCTATTGGTTAAATAGCTCCTCTCAATGATAGTGTGTATGATTTTGTAAGACAAAATACATACTGATGCATGCAAATAAATAAACTTTTTAGCTTTAAAAATCTATCCTTTAGTTTGCCATTGAATTTGCTTAGGCTAAGACTATGTAATGTGTAAGGCTCTGGTCCTGCACAGATGCTAGCCGGGCACCAGGCCCCCAATCTAACACCACACTCTTTGCCTATAACAAGCCCCCCGCTAAGCCTTGGAACGCTAGATGCCCTGTCCCAGCAAACGGTTGCCCCCAGGACTTCTGTGCATAAAGAATGTCTTCCCGGGAAGAGCTGATTGAATACCAGGAGCCCACAGATAATGCGGTACCAGGATTCCAGCAGAGACAAGTCTAGAATACTGAGCCAGGTAATTCACAGGTAAACCGTCCACCAGACAAAGAATTCAAGGATAAAGACAAAAGCAGGGTCACCAGCACAATGTCGGACCTTGACCCTGGATAATGTTTGAACAAAGATGGGGTCTTCCTTCTGAATAGAATAGTAGATGAAAGCATTGCCAGGAAAATTTCTGTGATTTCTGGGTGAGAAAATTAAACTTTCAGATTATTTTCAGATTACTTATCATTTACATGCATAACAAGAGAAAATATATATGTGATAGAATTTCCACTTTATAAAGTGTCTTGACCCTGTATGGCTTTCATCCTTCTCTACAAACCTCACTGGAAGGGGTAAAATGCAAGGATGATCCTGAAAAGCAGAATAAACATTTAATAATAATTGTGGAAATACAGTGTGGGGTGATCATTCCACAGAACAAAATGAAATAAATAAACAATAAACACCGACTTCAATGTTTCCATCTTCCCCCCCACTGGTGGACACATAAAAGTCTATTTAAAAAGCAATGAACCTAACATTCATCAAACATTCCCTAGAGATTCATCAATATTTATGTGTTTCCAATACCGGAGTTATCAACGAGGCAATACTTTAAAGACAGACCCCATAAATTTCTACCTACAACCAACAATCTCCGCCTTTTCAATGTTTTCATATCTTCTGATTGTGATTTTTTTTGGTTTTACAAATATCTTTAAAGACTTGAACATTCACACAGATTCACTGGATGATAGACGGGTTTTATTTGCATGTCAAGCTGCACATAGACCTCAAAGAACCTGGGTGATCCAGCAAAACTAGTGTATATATCTTCAAAATCATTTGCTGTTCGTTGTTTTCAAATGTTTGCAAATGTTTTCAGTCCCGGACCAGACATGATAGTCTATCTTCTTTAAGAAGAATCAGGCCACGTGTGTTTTCCTGAATTTACTGGAAAAAAGGATTTAATGGTCTCGGGGGAATAGTAAGTGTGGAGTTGAAGATTTGCAACTTTTTGTGATCCAGCCCCAGAAGGATTTGGAAGGTATTGGTGGGCCAGGAATTGGAGGTGGCTCAGAAGCATCTGGTGGATGATATTAAAAAGGGGTCATGTCTTTGAGAATACGGGAATTGGAGTCTGGCCTAACATAGAAAAGGCGGTGTGAAGCCTCGGAGCTTGGAAGTCTCTCAAAGTTTGGGTCAACCAATACCGCTGAAGACAATGTCAGAGAGAACCAGGAGACATGAACTTATGTTATTTTTTTGATGGGCTGTGATGTCACTGATCCTTTTTGAGGGAAAACATTAGTTGACTATTTTGTGTTCTTGTGGGAAGGGCATATTGAAATCTAAACTGGCGTCTGGAACACCTCTATGCAAGCAATGCGTTTGGAGCTAATCCCTCTCTTGCCATTGGCTGGTCTCTGATTAATTCCATTAGTGAATTATGGTTAATTGGATTTCTTTCCCAAATTTTTGGTCAGGACATGTGATTTATGACTTGTACAGGCCTATTCCAGTATCATGTGATAGAAAAGTGAGGGCAATATAGTGTAAGCTCCGTACGGGCTGATATGTATTGTTCCTATTCATTCTTTAGGAATGTATACCAATATTATTTAGCAGAATTGCTTTCCAGTAACAATTCCTTGGCCAGTTTAGTTCTAAATTTAAAAAATGGTTTAATTTTATCTCCAGGGTGTACAGAAATACTCTGCAGGATGATTGCCTTTATTATAAAAGCAATGTTGGTTCATATAGATAAGACAGTTGTATTAACAGCAGGTAAGAGATCCACATGGCTGATTTTCTGTCTGAATTTTTTTTTCCAGCTACAGCTGAAGACTAGGAAACAGGAATATTAGATTTGCCACATTCCTTATATGAACTAAAAATAGAATCGGGGATATAAGGGAGTAACCCACCTCACTAGCGTAAGGAGTTTAAGCAGAAATTTACATGATAAATGCAGTACTCATAAATAGATCCATAAAACCAATATCTTTAATTTAGAATTTAATTTAAAAATATTGGTTTATAAACATAGCAAATAATCTAAAAACATAGAAAAATCCTATTCAAGAAAGTAGTAATTTCATCAAATTTCCACTATGTCACTAGGTACCCAGCGCGTTTCACAGTTTCAGTATACAGCTTCTTCAGGGGATTACAGCCAAAAAATAAAAAAAAAATATCATCGAACACTATAGAAAAATAGTACAAAACATATCAATATATAAAGAACTGGTGGGTGCTAATCATTTTTTTCTAAGTTCATCAGAAAAAAATCGAGATTGTCCTCTGTGACAAAGCTGTGCAAATCTAAGCAGTCAGGAGTGATTAAAGAATCTTAAAAATCCATTAGGTAATACAGCTCCCATAAACCTTTTTTATTCTCTGCATTTACTTATGAACTTATGAAGAGTTAAATGGTATGGAGAATGATGTCAAATATCAAATTAGCTAAAACCTCCCCCTTTAGCTCAAATATACTGCCTGGTCCCTTCTTATCCTAAATTTACTATCCACAGCTTTTTTCCAATGCATTGCCAAGACCATGCCCACTACGGGCCAGGCTGATATAGCATTACTAAGCTTTGCATCCACAATCCCGCTCTAGTATGATGGAACCATGACCTTTCTCCCCAGCAAGGATCACTCACTGCCTGGAGGTGTCAGATGGTATTCCCACCCATTAACTCTTAGCTATGGTTTCATCTCCTGCACACGAATCTGTATTATTCATCTTATGAGGTGACCATCAATGGGCCACACAGGCAAAGTGCCCACAGGGCACCAGTTTTGAATGCCTATTTTAGAGGCAATATATCTGCATTTCTTGACCTTTTTAACATGGAAATAATTTTCATGTCTTCATGGAACCCCTTTCTATAATTTCTATATCCACAGGTCAGAGTATTTGTGTGGTGTGGTGCTTAGTAGGAAAAATTCCTCTTACATGTCACCCTTACAGATAGCCAAAAAGATCATTGGTGGCACGGAACAATGCTTAAGAAACAATGCAATATTTTATGTAAACTTTCTTTTATTTTACAGTCATGAAGACAAAAAAAAAAGCATAATGTTTCAGTCTTTGTTCCTACTATAATTTGGGATAATACACAAAAAAAACTGAAAAACACAAAATGGAACACCATATAAGATTCTTACTTTCGTAAACTCACATACAAGCATGTATATAAAACTAAAATGACGACACCGATTGGGTATGGGAAATTACCACAATTTTAACCTTCAGCAAATTAGATTTGTAGCGTTGGACTGTGTTTATCCTGATTCACGAGAGGGAGATATTGATGAAAAAACACTCTTGCTAAGAGAAACTAGATTTTTGACCCTAAGGCAACACAAACTCCTGGACTGAAGTCCTTAGCTTTAAAGTGTTTCTCTTAATAAAAACATAATTTTTTACATGATTTTTTTTTCCAGATGTGCTGGTATTTGTTTTTTTTGCTAAATTATATGCTATAAATTGTGTATCGAATTTAATAATAACTATTTAACAATTTTAACAATTTACTGTATGCTTTGTTTTAATATGTGTTGTTTTTTTTAATATTTGGATGTTCATTCCCTTAATTTGTCTGCAGCGGGGGCACATAGCCCAGCTTTTATCCCCTTTCACCCATTGGGGTGGTATACACCCTTCTGCCAACATCTAATGTTCTAAGCGAGGCCTGTTGAGGGAAGACCCCGCCTTAGAGGGTCACTTACAGTGGGTGGGACATCCCAATATGAAATAGTTTCAGGTGGACATGGCCTATTATCCCATTTTGAATGTCATCAGGAGGATGGCTTTTAGGCCTTATAAGCAAAGTAAGGAGAAAGGGAGCAGATGTGGGGAACAGAATCATTGCAATTTATATTAATGCTGAACAGAGGCATATAAATTAGGAATCTGGTAGATTTCATTATGCCCAGGTTAAAGTGTCCCTGGGCTAAGTGGAGATATGTTAGTTGCCAATGTTTCAAAGATATTTGTGATACCCACTTGTCTTGGAATTGACTAATTGATTCTATTTGCTTTACATTCTTAGTATTTTATAGGTAGGATGTCCTTATTCATGTTATTTATCTTTTTGATTCCTATAGATTAGGATACAGCCTGTTTGGATCCTTTTTGTCATGCTGTTGGCTCTGGATCGCCTTCCTTTCCTGAGAAATCAACGGAATAGATAAGCATGGTTTTAATGTTTGTATCTATTAATGTAAGTTTAAAAGTGACATACTCCTGATTTGTCACTTATTTATATAATTTGTTCATATTCCAAAGCTGCCCGATTCCTCCAGAGATAATGTGATCCTGAAGAAGCGGATTTAGTTCCGTCAAACGTGTCAGGCTTGGCTATTTCTTGGAAATGGATAATGATGAACACATTTAATGTTTTGTATGTGGTGTTCCTGTACTGTATATAACAGGATTTTCCTGTGGAGATAGCTCTGTTGTAATTTATTGTGAATTTTATTTATTATGTTATTGGTTTTAATTATTATTCTTTTAAGCCTAAAACACCCCTTCAATTTATTTTGTGTTTTTTTGCTACTATTCCTACTCTATGTTTAATGAACTAGAAAGATAGGATTCATAATCTTGTTATTGTATCTCCTCTACCTACAAATATTATGTTTCTGTTGCCGATTTTCATTTTCCGTGCTGATTGGTTACTTCACTGAAAAATTGTAATATGAATAATATTTTTTAAAACAATAATATCAAAGACAACAATGGATATCAAAAACAAGACACAAGTGACAACTTTTGAGTTTTCTGGACTAACTGATGTTGAACAACTGGTTCCGTTCCTCTTTGTATTCTTTCTTCTGGTTTACATGATAACTCTGGTAGGAAATATTGGGATGATTGCCCTTGTCTTTGCCTGCTCCAGTCTTCATACTCCCATGTATTTTTTTTTAGGAAGCCTTTCTTTGGTAGATATTTTGTACTCCTCAGTCATCACACCAAATATGTTGTCTCATTTCCTTTTACCTAAGAAATCCATTTCATTTCTTGGTTGTGCCCTCCAGTTTTATTTCTTTTGTGCACTGGTAGGCACTGAGGCTATTCTTCTCTCCACCATGTCATATGACCGCTATGTGGCTATCTGCCACCCTCTTCACTATACCCTAATAATGACCAAGAAGAAATGTTTTGATCTGGTGTTTTATTCCGCCTTTGTTAGCTTCTTACAGTCCATTGTGCAGACCAGTTGTTTGTTCAGCCTTTCATTCTGTGGATCGAACCTTATTGACCATTTCTACTGCGACATCAAACCACTGCTCACACTGTCTTGTTCCAGCACTCTCCATTGTAATATTATTACCGTCATCCTTGTAGCAGTCTGTGGAATATATATTCTAATGACAATCTTCTCATCGTACACATTCATATTTATTTCAATTTTTAGGATTTCATCAACTAAGGGTAGGAAGAAGCCCTTCAGCACATGCTCATCACATATTATTTGTTTTTCAATCTTCAGTACAGCTGATTTTCTTGTCTATCTGCATCCTCATTCAGGTGCCTTAGACAAACAGGACAAAGTGGCTTCTATCTTCTATACAATAATGACCCCAATGCTGAATCCTCTTATCTACAGCCTGAGGAACCAGGAGGTGAGGCGAGTGTTTGTCCAAGCAATGCTAAAATACTTCTGATGTAGATATAGCCATCCCCTGTGTACTGAGCCCTAGGCATCTGATTGTTCCCTTCAATAGGCAACTAAGCACTGATGCCGTCTTGTTTTCCACTGGTGGAAGGAGTTGAGTAGATCAGTTACTGTTAGCTGTTTCAAAATATTTGATGTTTTTTTATTTACTACATCCAGTATTCCTTCAATTACCAATTTCATTTTATGAGAAAGAAAAGAATTTAAATCTGGTGAATATGGAGGATGTTCCAGCGTAGTAATGTGTTTGTGGGTCAGACAAAGTGCTGTGTGAGAAGGAGCACTGTCTCGCTAAAGAATGAAACCATTTTCCACATTTCTGCCGTCTTCTCCTGACTCTTTCTCCCAGCTTTGTCTTCCTTATAATAATCGTGGGTCACTGTTGTGCCTACTTGAACTCATTCTGCCAAAATTACTCCCTTGATGTCACAAATCACGATGAGCATGGCTGTGAATTTGGACTTTTTTGATTCTTGGTGATGAAGGTCTTCTTTTGATAAAGGTGTTTCCAGTGATGACTTTTTTAAAAAGGTTCGGCTCCACCTCAAGTTACTACAGAATGTCAGCACAAATTTCCTTGCAGCTCTCTTTTTGGATGACGGAAAACCTAAAACTAGACGTGTTCTACAGATGCAAATCTGGAAGGCCCTGGAAGAGTTTGATGGTGGAAAATGTCTTAAAAAGTATCTAATTAACTAAAGTAACCTAATTGGTTAGTAAAACTAGTTCTTAAATATCTGATTGCTAACCTGTTGTTGCTTCAAGGGCCAACTTTTTATTTCCAAGAATAACAAGGCATGTGGGAAGGGGCTGTGAGTAAGGAGGTCATAAGTAGGTCATTAGAGGACCAGCGTTATTAGAAGTGGGGCAGTTGTCATGAAGTGATTTTAAATAAAGCAAAGTATCATAACTTAGATTTAGACATAAGATAAAGACCATGTAGTGTACCTGGAGGATCCCACGGTGGCTCCCCACTATCTGTCTGTCTGGGTCCCATGGAGTTCTCTGCTTTGCCCGAATCCCTGCTGCGCCCTGTACAGCTGCGCACCTAAGCCCGAGTAAATTACAGCTCAGGATGTGGGGCAACTTAAAGGGGCAGAGGATCTATTAGCCTCTGATGTATTGGGGCTTGGTGCTGTGATTTTGAACCAGCGCCATAGTATTTAGAACGGATTGGCGCATTGGTCAGTTCTCGTTTCTACTTTTTAGATTACCTGTACACCTTGGTCTGCCAACTCCTGACCAGATGCCCCCTCTAGCTTTCTTGATTCTCATGAATCTTAGAGCCTAATACTCTATTGTCCATGATTTCTGGCTCCAACCATTGTTTAAGAATCCAGGTAAACCCACAGGGAAGACTCTAATACCACCAGAGTTTAAAGCTTAACAGCTTCATGACTCTAAACTCTTGAGGCCACCCTTACACCCACTGCTCCTCTCGTCTTGGTACTGGCAGCCTAATCTCCATAAAGACATTCAAGTTATGTTCTATGAGATATTTGCTTACATAATTTTCATGATAAAATAAAGCAAACAAATAAAATATGCAGACAAAGGCAATATGTCAGAGTTCAATGTAGAGGTACACAAACTCTTCATGAGAGTCCAGGAAGCTTTAAGGTGACATTATTTTAAGGGCAATCGTAACATTGCCCAAACTGAATAATTTATTAAACTTGTTGGTGTATTGGTTTTCCTTTTGAATATTTCTAGAAAATGGTCTTTCATTTTTTTAAAGATGGGTAAATGTTGTCCAGGTTCACTTTGAGGGATGATAAACCCTTCAATAAAAATATAGAATGACCATAGCATCATAGATTCCATAGAAGTCCATCAAGTTCAACCACTAGGGAAATAAACATCCCAGATATAAAACCCTATAAGACATAGATGGTCCAAAGGAAGGCAAAAAAAAAAAACCCTGGTGCAATTTGCTTCAACAGGGAGAAAAAATCCTTCCTGATTCCATGAGGATAAAGAGAAGTTCCCTAAATCTAAAGTTTTTTTTTTTTTGTACTTTGTTACAATCCCCACTGTCCTACCTTACCATCCTTTCCTGATCTTGATCACATACTTTATGATAACATGGGCCACCACCAACTTGGTCATTACTACTGTTATCTCATCTACTCGACCAAGTGACACTTTGAAGACCTACCTGACGGGGGATTCCATTGGGCACCCATACTGGAACTATCCTTTTATTGATTCGGACGAACTGAACGGTATTTCTTAGTACACCGTGAAAGTTGTTTGCATTTCAATCTTAGCGTTCATATGTTCTTAATTCATAGTGGTATGGTACAGATAATTTCTTGGAATATCAAGGGTTTTAGGTCTCAAAATAAGAGGATGTCAGTCCTGAGAGACTTGAAATGCCTTAGAGTGGACATTGCACTATTACAGGAAACGCATATACAAGAAGGAAGATTTTAATAGGATGCAAAAATTATGGGTTTGGCAAGGTGCTAGGCTCTGCAGCAATATGCAGGAAAGCAAGAGTCATCCACGTCCACATGCACAGAAATTTGAGGTGTGAAGTGGTATTAGCTGCCTGTGATTAGGCTGGAAAGATTTTGAAACTCACACTGAGGTTTCCAGATTGTGGGTAATCCAGCAAACCTGTAATGGATTTCCTAAAAGTCAAGCTATTTATTAGCAAATGTTTTTAATCCTTGACCAGATCCATTCCGGGTTTGCTGGATCACCCAGCTTCACTGATGAAAGTGTATTCTCTCCAGCCTTGGAGAACTTTTATATACCAGGGCCATAGAATTGTTACTCTTTAATATATATGCACCAAATTCCACTTCAAGTAGCTTTTTTCAAGAAGTGATCAATTGGATCACTCAAGATCCTACTACCAATAAAATAGTAGGATCATGCACACAAATAAGGATAGAATCTCAGGTCAGAGATTTGCTGGGGAATGTCTTAGTGAACCCCCCAACACAGGAAGACCCCACCTCATCGGGTACTTTACTAGCTGAATTTGTGCAAACCACCCAACTAAAGGATTGTTGCCGTTACCCATTTCCATTTGAAAGGCAGTACACCTTCTTTTCCCATATACACACATCTCAATCAGGAATTGACTAATTATTTTGTACTGACTCCCTCTTAACCTCCTTGCAGTTAAGCCCAACCTTCGCTCGGGCAAAAAAAAATTGCAAGGATGGTTAACCCCGAGATTTTTCACATCCCTACTTACCTGGTCCCCCCCGTGCTCATCCAGCGTCGTCCTCCATCGATCATCGTCCGCCGATCTCTCCAGCGTCGGGTGCCTTCGTCGGGTGCCAGCGGGACCGCTAAGAAGCCGGCCGGCACAAGATGCCGGCCGGCGGAACACAAGATGCCGGCCGGCTTCTTACCTGGTCCCGCTGATCATCCCACGTCCTTCTTGTTCCAGCGCCGGATGCTCTCTGCAGGGAGAAGCCGTCCGGCGGAGAAAAAAAA